>NW_028175190.1:0-76752 GCF_965226575.1 Pagrus pagrus | reverse complement strand
GGTTTACTAGCCTGAACTGGTTGAATTTGGATCTTCTTCATGGCAAAGGAGTTTTTACCTGGAATTTCATTCATTAAAGGTGAAAAGTGGCTTATGTCAAAAATGAGCGTTTCAGAGCGATTGGAGGCTGTTTTAGCACTGTACAGTCGCCTAAGGCTGAAAAGTGGCTTATGTGAAAAATGAGCGTTTCAGAGCGAGAGCAGCCTGTTTTTGCACTAAGCTGCATTTCACTGAAAAAAGGTCTTTCAAACAGGTTTACTAGCCTGAACTGGTTGAATTTGGATCTTCTTCATGGCAAAGGAGTTTTTACATGGAATTTCATTCATTAAAGGTGAAATGTGGCTTATGTCAAAAATGAGCGTTTCAGAGCGATAGGAGGCTGTTTTAGCGCTGAAAAGTGGCTTATGTGAAAAATGAGCGTTTCAGAGCGATTGGAGGCTGTTTTAGCACTGTACAGTCGCCTAAGGCTGAAAAGTGGCTTATGTGAAAAATGAGCGTTTCAGAGCGAGAGCAGCCTGTTTTTGCACTAAGCTGCATTTCACTGAAAAAAGGTCTTTCAAACAGGTTTACTAGCCTGAACTGGTTGAATTTGGATCTTCTTCATGGCAAATGAGTTTTTACCTGGAATTTAATTCATTAAGGCTGAAAAGTGGGTTATGTCAAAAATGAGCGTTTCAAAGCGATAGGAGGCTGTTTTAGCACTGTACAGTCGCCTAAGGCTGAAAAGTGGCTTATGTGAAAAATGAGCGTTTCAGAGCGAGAGGAGGCTGTTTTTGCACTGTACAGTCGCCTATAAGGCTGAAAAGTGGCTTATGTGAAAAATGAGCGTTTCAGAGCGAGAGCAGCCTGTTTTTGCACTAAGCTGCATTTCACTGAAAAAAGGTCTTTCAAACAGGTTTACTAGCCTGAACTGGTTGAATTTGGATCTTCTTCATGGCAAATGAGTTTTTACCTGGAATTTAATTCATTAAGGCTGAAAAGTGTGTTATGTCAAAAATGAGCGTTTCAGAGCGATTGGAGGCTGTTTTAGCGCTGAAAAGTGGCTTATGTGAAAAATGAGCGTTTCAGAGCGATTGGAGGCTGTTTTAGCACTGTACAGTCGCCTAAGGCTGAAAAGTGGCTTATGTGAAAAATGAGCGTTTCAGAGCGAGAGCAGCCTGTTTTTGCACTAAGCTGCATTTCACTGAAAAAAGGTCTTTCAAACAGGTTTACTAGCCTGAACTGGTTGAATTTGGATCTTCTTCATGGCAAAGGAGTTTTTACCTGGAATTTCATTCATTAAAGGTGAAAAGTGGATTATGTCAAAAATGAGCGTTTCAGAGCAATTGGAGGCTGTTTTAGCGCTGAAAAGTGGCTTATGTGAAAAATGAGCGTTTCAGAGCGAGAGCAGCCTGTTTTTGCACTAAGCTGCATTTCACTGAAAAAAGGTCTTTCAAACAGGTTTACTAGCCTGAACTGGTTGAATTTGGATCTTCTTCATGGCAAATGAGTTTTTACCTGGAATTTAATTCATTAAGGCTGAAAAGTGTGTTATGTCAAAAATGAGCGTTTCAGAGCGATTGGAGGCTGTTTTAGCGCTGAAAAGTGGCTTATGTGAAAAATGAGCGTTTCAGAGCGATTGGAGGCTGTTTTAGCACTGTACAGTCGCCTAAGGCTGAAAAGTGGCTTATGTGAAAAATGAGCGTTTCAGAGCGAGAGCAGCCTGTTTTTGCACTAAGCTGCATTTCACTGAAAAAAGGTCTTTCAAACAGGTTTACTAGCCTGAACTGGTTGAATTTGGATCTTCTTCATGGCAAAGGAGTTTTTACCTGGAATTTCATTCATTAAGGCTGAAAAGTGGGTTATGTCAAAAATGAGCGTTTCAGAGCGATAGGAGGCTGTTTTAGCACTGTACAGTCGCCTAAGGCTGAAAAGTGGCTTATGTGAAAAATGAGCGTTTCAGAGCGAGAGCAGCCTGTTTTTGCACTAAGCTGCATTTCACTGAAAAAAGGTCTTTCAAACAGGTTTACTAGCCTGAACTGGTTGAATTTGGATCTTCTTCATGGCAAAGGAGTTTTTACCTGGAATTTCATTCATTAAAGGTGAAAAGTGGATTATGTCAAAAATGAGCGTTTCAGAGCGATTGGAGGCTGTTTTAGCGCTGAAAAGTGGCTTATGTGAAAAATGAGCGTTTCAGAGCGAGAGCAGCCTGTTTTTGCACTAAGCTGCATTTCACTGAAAAAAGGTCTTTCAAACAGGTTTACTAGCCTGAACTGGTTGAATTTGGATCTTCTTCATGGCAAAGGAGTTTTTACCTGGAATTTCATTCATTAAAGGTGAAAAGTGGCTTATGTCAAAAATGAGCGTTTCAGAGCGATTGGAGGCTGTTTTAGCACTGTACAGTCGCCTAAGGCTGAAAAGTGGCTTATGTGAAAAATGAGCGTTTCAGAGCGAGAGCAGCCTGTTTTTGCACTAAGCTGCATTTCACTGAAAAAAGGTCTTTCAAACAGGTTTACTAGCCTGAACTGGTTGAATTTGGATCTTATTCATGGCAAAGGAGTTTTTACCTGGAATTTCATTCATTAAAGGTGAAAAGTGGCTTATGTCAAAAATGAGCGTTTCAGAGCGATTGGAGGCTGTTTTAGCGCTGAAAAGTGGCTTATGTGAAAAATGAGCGTTTCAGAGCGAGAGCAGCCTGTTTTTGCACTAAGCTGCATTTCACTGAAAAAAGGTCTTTCAAACAGGTTTACTAGCCTGAACTGGTTGAATTTGGATCTTCTTCATGGCAAAGGAGTTTTTACCTGGAATTTCATTCATTAAGGCTGAAAAGTGGGTTATGTCAAAAATGAGCGTTTCAGAGCGATAGGAGGCTGTTTTAGCACTGTACAGTCGCCTAAGGCTGAAAAGTGGCTTATGTGAAAAATGAGCGTTTCAGAGCGAGAGCAGCCTGTTTTTGCACTAAGCTGCATTTCACTGAAAAAAGGTCTTTCAAACAGGTTTACTAGCCTGAACTGGTTGAATTTGGATCTTCTTCATGGCAAAGGAGTTTTTACCTGGAATTTCATTCATTAAAGGTGAAAAGTGGATTATGTCAAAAATGAGCGTTTCAGAGCGATTGGAGGCTGTTTTAGCGCTGAAAAGTGGCTTATGTGAAAAATGAGCGTTTCAGAGCGAGAGCAGCCTGTTTTTGCACTAAGCTGCATTTCACTGAAAAAAGGTCTTTCAAACAGGTTTACTAGCCTGAACTGGTTGAATTTGGATCTTCTTCATGGCAAAGGAGTTTTTACCTGGAATTTCATTCATTAAAGGTGAAAAGTGGCTTATGTCAAAAATGAGCGTTTCAGAGCGATTGGAGGCTGTTTTAGCACTGTACAGTCGCCTAAGGCTGAAAAGTGGCTTATGTGAAAAATGAGCGTTTCAGAGCGAGAGCAGCCTGTTTTTGCACTAAGCTGCATTTCACTGAAAAAAGGTCTTTCAAACAGGTTTACTAGCCTGAACTGGTTGAATTTGGATCTTATTCATGGCAAAGGAGTTTTTACCTGGAATTTCATTCATTAAAGGTGAAAAGTGGCTTATGTCAAAAATGAGCGTTTCAGAGCGATTGGAGGCTGTTTTAGCGCTGAAAAGTGGCTTATGTGAAAAATGAGCGTTTCAGAGCGAGAGCAGCCTGTTTTTGCACTAAGCTGCATTTCACTGAAAAAAGGTCTTTCAAACAGGTTTACTAGCCTGAACTGGTTGAATTTGGATCTTCTTCATGGCAAATGAGTTTTTACCTGGAATTTAATTCATTAAGGCTGAAAAGTGGGTTATGTCAAAAATGAGCGTTTCAGAGCGATAGGAGGCTGTTTTAGCACTGTACAGTCGCCTAAGGCTGAAAAGTGGCTTATGTGAAAAATGAGCGTTTCAGAGCGAGAGGAGGCTGTTTTTGCACTGTACAGTCGCCTATAAGGCTGAAAAGTGGCTTATGTGAAAAATGAGCGTTTCAGAGCGAGAGCAGCCTGTTTTTGCACTAAGCTGCATTTCACTGAAAAAAGGTCTTTCAAACAGGTTTACTAGCCTGAACTGGTTGAATTTGGATCTTCTTCATGGCAAAGGAGTTTTTACCTGGAATTTCATTCATTAAAGGTGAAAAGTGGCTTATGTCAAAAATGAGCGTTTCAGAGCGATTGGAGGCTGTTTTAGCACTGTACAGTCGCCTAAGGCTGAAAAGTGGCTTATGTGAAAAATGAGCGTTTCAGAGCGAGAGCAGCCTGTTTTTGCACTAAGCTGCATTTCACTGAAAAAAGGTCTTTCAAACAGGTTTACTAGCCTGAACTGGTTGAATTTGGATCTTCTTCATGGCAAAGGAGTTTTTACATGGAATTTCATTCATTAAAGGTGAAATGTGGCTTATGTCAAAAATGAGCGTTTCAGAGCGATAGGAGGCTGTTTTAGCGCTGAAAAGTGGCTTATGTGAAAAATGAGCGTTTCAGAGCGATTGGAGGCTGTTTTAGCACTGTACAGTCGCCTAAGGCTGAAAAGTGGCTTATGTGAAAAATGAGCGTTTCAGAGCGAGAGCAGCCTGTTTTTGCACTAAGCTGCATTTCACTGAAAAAAGGTCTTTCAAACAGGTTTACTAGCCTGAACTGGTTGAATTTGGATCTTCTTCATGGCAAATGAGTTTTTACCTGGAATTTAATTCATTAAGGCTGAAAAGTGGCTTATGTCAAAAATGAGCGTTTCAGAGCGATTGGAGGCTGTTTTAGCGCTGAAAAGTGGCTTTTGTGAAAAATGAGCGTTTCAGAGCGAGAGCAGCCTGTTTTTGCACTAAGCTGCATTTCACTGAAAAAAGGTCTTTCAAACAGGTTTACTAGCCTGAACTGGTTGAATTTGGATCTTCTTCATGGCAAAGGAGTTTTTACCTGGAATTTCATTCATTAAGGCTGAAAAGTGGGTTATGTCAAAAATGAGCGTTTCAGAGCGATAGGAGGCTGTTTTAGCACTGTACAGTCGCCTAAGGCTGAAAAGTGGCTTATGTGAAAAATGAGCGTTTCAGAGCGAGAGGAGGCTGTTTTTGCACTGTACAGTCGCCTATAAGGCTGAAAAGTGGCTTATGTGAAAAATGAGCGTTTCAGAGCGAGAGCAGCCTGTTTTTGCACTAAGCTGCATTTCACTGAAAAAAGGTCTTTCAAACAGGTTTACTAGCCTGAACTGGTTGAATTTGGATCTTCTTCATGGCAAAGGAGTTTTTACCTGGAATTTCATTCATTAAAGGTGAAAAGTGGCTTATGTCAAAAATGAGCGTTTCAGAGCGATTGGAGGCTGTTTTAGCACTGTACAGTCGCCTAAGGCTGAAAAGTGGCTTATGTGAAAAATGAGCGTTTCAGAGCGAGAGCAGCCTGTTTTTGCACTAAGCTGCATTTCACTGAAAAAAGGTCTTTCAAACAGGTTTACTAGCCTGAACTGGTTGAATTTGGATCTTCTTCATGGCAAAGGAGTTTTTACATGGAATTTCATTCATTAAAGGTGAAATGTGGCTTATGTCAAAAATGAGCGTTTCAGAGCGATAGGAGGCTGTTTTAGCGCTGAAAAGTGGCTTATGTGAAAAATGAGCGTTTCAGAGCGATTGGAGGCTGTTTTAGCACTGTACAGTCGCCTAAGGCTGAAAAGTGGCTTATGTGAAAAATGAGCGTTTCAGAGCGAGAGCAGCCTGTTTTTGCACTAAGCTGCATTTCACTGAAAAAAGGTCTTTCAAACAGGTTTACTAGCCTGAACTGGTTGAATTTGGATCTTATTCATGGCAAAGGAGTTTTTACCTGGAATTTCATTCATTAAAGGTGAAAAGTGGCTTATGTCAAAAATGAGCGTTTCAGAGCGATTGGAGGCTGTTTTAGCGCTGAAAAGTGGCTTATGTGAAAAATGAGCGTTTCAGAGCGAGAGCAGCCTGTTTTTGCACTAAGCTGCATTTCACTGAAAAAAGGTCTTTCAAACAGGTTTACTAGCCTGAACTGGTTGAATTTGGATCTTCTTCATGGCAAAGGAGTTTTTACCTGGAATTTCATTCATTAAAGGTGAAAAGTGGCTTATGTCAAAAATGAGCGTTTCAGAGCGATTGGAGGCTGTTTTAGCACTGTACAGTCGCCTAAGGCTGAAAAGTGGCTTATGTGAAAAATGAGCGTTTCAGAGCGAGAGCAGCCTGTTTTTGCACTAAGCTGCATTTCACTGAAAAAAGGTCTTTCAAACAGGTTTACTAGCCTGAACTGGTTGAATTTGGATCTTCTTCATGGCAAAGGAGTTTTTACCTGGAATTTCATTCATTAAAGGTGAAAAGTGGCTTATGTCAAAAATGAGCGTTTCAGAGCGATTGGAGGCTGTTTTAGCACTGTACAGTCGCCTAAGGCTGAAAAGTGGCTTATGTGAAAAATGAGCGTTTCAGAGCGAGAGCAGCCTGTTTTTGCACTAAGCTGCATTTCACTGAAAAAAGGTCTTTCAAACAGGTTTACTAGCCTGAACTGGTTGAATTTGGATCTTCTTCATGGCAAATGAGTTTTTACCTGGAATTTAATTCATTAAGGCTGAAAAGTGTGTTATGTCAAAAATGAGCGTTTCAGAGCGATTGGAGGCTGTTTTAGCGCTGAAAAGTGGCTTATGTGAAAAATGAGCGTTTCAGAGCGATTGGAGGCTGTTTTAGCACTGTACAGTCGCCTAAGGCTGAAAAGTGGCTTATGTGAAAAATGAGCGTTTCAGAGCGAGAGCAGCCTGTTTTTGCACTAAGCTGCATTTCACTGAAAAAAGGTCTTTCAAACAGGTTTACTAGCCTGAACTGGTTGAATTTGGATCTTCTTCATGGCAAAGGAGTTTTTACCTGGAATTTCATTCATTAAAGGTGAAAAGTGGATTATGTCAAAAATGAGCGTTTCAGAGCAATTGGAGGCTGTTTTAGCGCTGAAAAGTGGCTTATGTGAAAAATGAGCGTTTCAGAGCGAGAGCAGCCTGTTTTTGCACTAAGCTGCATTTCACTGAAAAAAGGTCTTTCAAACAGGTTTACTAGCCTGAACTGGTTGAATTTGGATCTTCTTCATGGCAAATGAGTTTTTACCTGGAATTTAATTCATTAAGGCTGAAAAGTGTGTTATGTCAAAAATGAGCGTTTCAGAGCGATTGGAGGCTGTTTTAGCGCTGAAAAGTGGCTTATGTGAAAAATGAGCGTTTCAGAGCGATTGGAGGCTGTTTTAGCACTGTACAGTCGCCTAAGGCTGAAAAGTGGCTTATGTGAAAAATGAGCGTTTCAGAGCGAGAGCAGCCTGTTTTTGCACTAAGCTGCATTTCACTGAAAAAAGGTCTTTCAAACAGGTTTACTAGCCTGAACTGGTTGAATTTGGATCTTCTTCATGGCAAAGGAGTTTTTACCTGGAATTTCATTCATTAAAGGTGAAAAGTGGCTTATGTCAAAAATGAGCGTTTCAGAGCGATTGGAGGCTGTTTTAGCACTGTACAGTCGCCTAAGGCTGAAAAGTGGCTTATGTGAAAAATGAGCGTTTCAGAGCGAGAGCAGCCTGTTTTTGCACTAAGCTGCATTTCACTGAAAAAAGGTCTTTCAAACAGGTTTACTAGCCTGAACTGGTTGAATTTGGATCTTATTCATGGCAAAGGAGTTTTTACCTGGAATTTCATTCATTAAAGGTGAAAAGTGGCTTATGTCAAAAATGAGCGTTTCAGAGCGATTGGAGGCTGTTTTAGCGCTGAAAAGTGGCTTATGTGAAAAATGAGCGTTTCAGAGCGAGAGCAGCCTGTTTTTGCACTAAGCTGCATTTCACTGAAAAAAGGTCTTTCAAACAGGTTTACTAGCCTGAACTGGTTGAATTTGGATCTTCTTCATGGCAAATGAGTTTTTACCTGGAATTTAATTCATTAAGGCTGAAAAGTGGGTTATGTCAAAAATGAGCGTTTCAGAGCGATAGGAGGCTGTTTTAGCACTGTACAGTCGCCTAAGGCTGAAAAGTGGCTTATGTGAAAAATGAGCGTTTCAGAGCGAGAGGAGGCTGTTTTTGCACTGTACAGTCGCCTATAAGGCTGAAAAGTGGCTTATGTGAAAAATGAGCGTTTCAGAGCGAGAGCAGCCTGTTTTTGCACTAAGCTGCATTTCACTGAAAAAAGGTCTTTCAAACAGGTTTACTAGCCTGAACTGGTTGAATTTGGATCTTCTTCATGGCAAAGGAGTTTTTACCTGGAATTTCATTCATTAAAGGTGAAAAGTGGCTTATGTCAAAAATGAGCGTTTCAGAGCGATTGGAGGCTGTTTTAGCACTGTACAGTCGCCTAAGGCTGAAAAGTGGCTTATGTGAAAAATGAGCGTTTCAGAGCGAGAGCAGCCTGTTTTTGCACTAAGCTGCATTTCACTGAAAAAAGGTCTTTCAAACAGGTTTACTAGCCTGAACTGGTTGAATTTGGATCTTCTTCATGGCAAAGGAGTTTTTACATGGAATTTCATTCATTAAAGGTGAATTGTGGCTTATGTCAAAAATGAGCGTTTCAGAGCGATAGGAGGCTGTTTTAGCGCTGAAAAGTGGCTTATGTGAAAAATGAGCGTTTCAGAGCGATTGGAGGCTGTTTTAGCACTGTACAGTCGCCTAAGGCTGAAAAGTGGCTTATGTGAAAAATGAGCGTTTCAGAGCGAGAGCAGCCTGTTTTTGCACTAAGCTGCATTTCACTGAAAAAAGGTCTTTCAAACAGGTTTACTAGCCTGAACTGGTTGAATTTGGATCTTCTTCATGGCAAATGAGTTTTTACCTGGAATTTAATTCATTAAGGCTGAAAAGTGGGTTATGTCAAAAATGAGCGTTTCAAAGCGATAGGAGGCTGTTTTAGCACTGTACAGTCGCCTAAGGCTGAAAAGTGGCTTATGTGAAAAATGAGCGTTTCAGAGCGAGAGGAGGCTGTTTTTGCACTGTACAGTCGCCTATAAGGCTGAAAAGTGGCTTATGTGAAAAATGAGCGTTTCAGAGCGAGAGCAGCCTGTTTTTGCACTAAGCTGCATTTCACTGAAAAAAGGTCTTTCAAACAGGTTTACTAGCCTGAACTGGTTGAATTTGGATCTTCTTCATGGCAAATGAGTTTTTACCTGGAATTTAATTCATTAAGGCTGAAAAGTGTGTTATGTCAAAAATGAGCGTTTCAGAGCGATTGGAGGCTGTTTTAGCGCTGAAAAGTGGCTTATGTGAAAAATGAGCGTTTCAGAGCGATTGGAGGCTGTTTTAGCACTGTACAGTCGCCTAAGGCTGAAAAGTGGCTTATGTGAAAAATGAGCGTTTCAGAGCGAGAGCAGCCTGTTTTTGCACTAAGCTGCATTTCACTGAAAAAAGGTCTTTCAAACAGGTTTACTAGCCTGAACTGGTTGAATTTGGATCTTCTTCATGGCAAAGGAGTTTTTACCTGGAATTTCATTCATTAAAGGTGAAAAGTGGATTATGTCAAAAATGAGCGTTTCAGAGCAATTGGAGGCTGTTTTAGCGCTGAAAAGTGGCTTATGTGAAAAATGAGCGTTTCAGAGCGAGAGCAGCCTGTTTTTGCACTAAGCTGCATTTCACTGAAAAAAGGTCTTTCAAACAGGTTTACTAGCCTGAACTGGTTGAATTTGGATCTTCTTCATGGCAAAGGAGTTTTTACCTGGAATTTCATTCATTAAGGCTGAAAAGTGGGTTATGTCAAAAATGAGCGTTTCAGAGCGATAGGAGGCTGTTTTAGCACTGTACAGTCGCCTAAGGCTGAAAAGTGGCTTATGTGAAAAATGAGCGTTTCAGAGCGAGAGCAGCCTGTTTTTGCACTAAGCTGCATTTCACTGAAAAAAGGTCTTTCAAACAGGTTTACTAGCCTGAACTGGTTGAATTTGGATCTTCTTCATGGCAAAGGAGTTTTTACCTGGAATTTCATTCATTAAAGGTGAAAAGTGGATTATGTCAAAAATGAGCGTTTCAGAGCGATTGGAGGCTGTTTTAGCGCTGAAAAGTGGCTTATGTGAAAAATGAGCGTTTCAGAGCGAGAGCAGCCTGTTTTTGCACTAAGCTGCATTTCACTGAAAAAAGGTCTTTCAAACAGGTTTACTAGCCTGAACTGGTTGAATTTGGATCTTCTTCATGGCAAAGGAGTTTTTACCTGGAATTTCATTCATTAAAGGTGAAAAGTGGCTTATGTCAAAAATGAGCGTTTCAGAGCGATTGGAGGCTGTTTTAGCACTGTACAGTCGCCTAAGGCTGAAAAGTGGCTTATGTGAAAAATGAGCGTTTCAGAGCGAGAGCAGCCTGTTTTTGCACTAAGCTGCATTTCACTGAAAAAAGGTCTTTCAAACAGGTTTACTAGCCTGAACTGGTTGAATTTGGATCTTATTCATGGCAAAGGAGTTTTTACCTGGAATTTCATTCATTAAAGGTGAAAAGTGGCTTATGTCAAAAATGAGCGTTTCAGAGCGATTGGAGGCTGTTTTAGCGCTGAAAAGTGGCTTATGTGAAAAATGAGCGTTTCAGAGCGAGAGCAGCCTGTTTTTGCACTAAGCTGCATTTCACTGAAAAAAGGTCTTTCAAACAGGTTTACTAGCCTGAACTGGTTGAATTTGGATCTTCTTCATGGCAAATGAGTTTTTACCTGGAATTTAATTCATTAAGGCTGAAAAGTGGGTTATGTCAAAAATGAGCGTTTCAGAGCGATAGGAGGCTGTTTTAGCACTGTACAGTCGCCTAAGGCTGAAAAGTGGCTTATGTGAAAAATGAGCGTTTCAGAGCGAGAGGAGGCTGTTTTTGCACTGTACAGTCGCCTATAAGGCTGAAAAGTGGCTTATGTGAAAAATGAGCGTTTCAGAGCGAGAGCAGCCTGTTTTTGCACTAAGCTGCATTTCACTGAAAAAAGGTCTTTCAAACAGGTTTACTAGCCTGAACTGGTTGAATTTGGATCTTCTTCATGGCAAAGGAGTTTTTACCTGGAATTTCATTCATTAAAGGTGAAAAGTGGCTTATGTCAAAAATGAGCGTTTCAGAGCGATTGGAGGCTGTTTTAGCACTGTACAGTCGCCTAAGGCTGAAAAGTGGCTTATGTGAAAAATGAGCGTTTCAGAGCGAGAGCAGCCTGTTTTTGCACTAAGCTGCATTTCACTGAAAAAAGGTCTTTCAAACAGGTTTACTAGCCTGAACTGGTTGAATTTGGATCTTCTTCATGGCAAAGGAGTTTTTACATGGAATTTCATTCATTAAAGGTGAAATGTGGCTTATGTCAAAAATGAGCGTTTCAGAGCGATAGGAGGCTGTTTTAGCGCTGAAAAGTGGCTTATGTGAAAAATGAGCGTTTCAGAGCGATTGGAGGCTGTTTTAGCACTGTACAGTCGCCTAAGGCTGAAAAGTGGCTTATGTGAAAAATGAGCGTTTCAGAGCGAGAGCAGCCTGTTTTTGCACTAAGCTGCATTTCACTGAAAAAAGGTCTTTCAAACAGGTTTACTAGCCTGAACTGGTTGAATTTGGATCTTCTTCATGGCAAATGAGTTTTTACCTGGAATTTAATTCATTAAGGCTGAAAAGTGGCTTATGTCAAAAATGAGCGTTTCAGAGCGATTGGAGGCTGTTTTAGCGCTGAAAAGTGGCTTTTGTGAAAAATGAGCGTTTCAGAGCGAGAGCAGCCTGTTTTTGCACTAAGCTGCATTTCACTGAAAAAAGGTCTTTCAAACAGGTTTACTAGCCTGAACTGGTTGAATTTGGATCTTCTTCATGGCAAAGGAGTTTTTACCTGGAATTTCATTCATTAAGGCTGAAAAGTGGGTTATGTCAAAAATGAGCGTTTCAGAGCGATAGGAGGCTGTTTTAGCACTGTACAGTCGCCTAAGGCTGAAAAGTGGCTTATGTGAAAAATGAGCGTTTCAGAGCGAGAGGAGGCTGTTTTTGCACTGTACAGTCGCCTATAAGGCTGAAAAGTGGCTTATGTGAAAAATGAGCGTTTCAGAGCGAGAGCAGCCTGTTTTTGCACTAAGCTGCATTTCACTGAAAAAAGGTCTTTCAAACAGGTTTACTAGCCTGAACTGGTTGAATTTGGATCTTCTTCATGGCAAAGGAGTTTTTACCTGGAATTTCATTCATTAAAGGTGAAAAGTGGCTTATGTCAAAAATGAGCGTTTCAGAGCGATTGGAGGCTGTTTTAGCACTGTACAGTCGCCTAAGGCTGAAAAGTGGCTTATGTGAAAAATGAGCGTTTCAGAGCGAGAGCAGCCTGTTTTTGCACTAAGCTGCATTTCACTGAAAAAAGGTCTTTCAAACAGGTTTACTAGCCTGAACTGGTTGAATTTGGATCTTCTTCATGGCAAAGGAGTTTTTACATGGAATTTCATTCATTAAAGGTGAAATGTGGCTTATGTCAAAAATGAGCGTTTCAGAGCGATAGGAGGCTGTTTTAGCGCTGAAAAGTGGCTTATGTGAAAAATGAGCGTTTCAGAGCGATTGGAGGCTGTTTTAGCACTGTACAGTCGCCTAAGGCTGAAAAGTGGCTTATGTGAAAAATGAGCGTTTCAGAGCGAGAGCAGCCTGTTTTTGCACTAAGCTGCATTTCACTGAAAAAAGGTCTTTCAAACAGGTTTACTAGCCTGAACTGGTTGAATTTGGATCTTCTTCATGGCAAATGAGTTTTTACCTGGAATTTAATTCATTAAGGCTGAAAAGTGGCTTATGTCAAAAATGAGCGTTTCAGAGCGATTGGAGGCTGTTTTAGCGCTGAAAAGTGGCTTTTGTGAAAAATGAGCGTTTCAGAGCGATTGGAGGCTGTTTTAGCACTGTACAGTCGCCTAAGGCTGAAAAGTGGCTTATGTGAAAAATGAGCGTTTCAGAGCGAGAGCAGCCTGTTTTTGCACTAAGCTGCATTTCACTGAAAAAAGGTCTTTCAAACAGGTTTACTAGCCTGAACTGGTTGAATTTGGATCTTCTTCATGGCAAAGGAGTTTTTACCTGGAATTTCATTCATTAAAGGTGAAAAGTGGATTATGTCAAAAATGAGCGTTTCAGAGCGATTGGAGGCTGTTTTAGCGCTGAAAAGTGGCTTATGTGAAAAATGAGCGTTTCAGAGCGAGAGCAGCCTGTTTTTGCACTAAGCTGCATTTCACTGAAAAAAGGTCTTTCAAACAGGTTTACTAGCCTGAACTGGTTGAATTTGGATCTTCTTCATGGCAAAGGAGTTTTTACCTGGAATTTCATTCATTAAAGGTGAAAAGTGGCTTATGTCAAAAATGAGCGTTTCAGAGCGATTGGAGGCTGTTTTAGCACTGTACAGTCGCCTAAGGCTGAAAAGTGGCTTATGTGAAAAATGAGCGTTTCAGAGCGAGAGCAGCCTGTTTTTGCACTAAGCTGCATTTCACTGAAAAAAGGTCTTTCAAACAGGTTTACTAGCCTGAACTGGTTGAATTTGGATCTTATTCATGGCAAAGGAGTTTTTACCTGGAATTTCATTCATTAAAGGTGAAAAGTGGCTTATGTCAAAAATGAGCGTTTCAGAGCGATTGGAGGCTGTTTTAGCGCTGAAAAGTGGCTTATGTGAAAAATGAGCGTTTCAGAGCGAGAGCAGCCTGTTTTTGCACTAAGCTGCATTTCACTGAAAAAAGGTCTTTCAAACAGGTTTACTAGCCTGAACTGGTTGAATTTGGATCTTCTTCATGGCAAATGAGTTTTTACCTGGAATTTAATTCATTAAGGCTGAAAAGTGGGTTATGTCAAAAATGAGCGTTTCAGAGCGATAGGAGGCTGTTTTAGCACTGTACAGTCGCCTAAGGCTGAAAAGTGGCTTATGTGAAAAATGAGCGTTTCAGAGCGAGAGGAGGCTGTTTTTGCACTGTACAGTCGCCTATAAGGCTGAAAAGTGGCTTATGTGAAAAATGAGCGTTTCAGAGCGAGAGCAGCCTGTTTTTGCACTAAGCTGCATTTCACTGAAAAAAGGTCTTTCAAACAGGTTTACTAGCCTGAACTGGTTGAATTTGGATCTTCTTCATGGCAAAGGAGTTTTTACCTGGAATTTCATTCATTAAAGGTGAAAAGTGGCTTATGTCAAAAATGAGCGTTTCAGAGCGATTGGAGGCTGTTTTAGCACTGTACAGTCGCCTAAGGCTGAAAAGTGGCTTATGTGAAAAATGAGCGTTTCAGAGCGAGAGCAGCCTGTTTTTGCACTAAGCTGCATTTCACTGAAAAAAGGTCTTTCAAACAGGTTTACTAGCCTGAACTGGTTGAATTTGGATCTTCTTCATGGCAAAGGAGTTTTTACATGGAATTTCATTCATTAAAGGTGAAATGTGGCTTATGTCAAAAATGAGCGTTTCAGAGCGATAGGAGGCTGTTTTAGCGCTGAAAAGTGGCTTATGTGAAAAATGAGCGTTTCAGAGCGATTGGAGGCTGTTTTAGCACTGTACAGTCGCCTAAGGCTGAAAAGTGGCTTATGTGAAAAATGAGCGTTTCAGAGCGAGAGCAGCCTGTTTTTGCACTAAGCTGCATTTCACTGAAAAAAGGTCTTTCAAACAGGTTTACTAGCCTGAACTGGTTGAATTTGGATCTTCTTCATGGCAAATGAGTTTTTACCTGGAATTTAATTCATTAAGGCTGAAAAGTGGCTTATGTCAAAAATGAGCGTTTCAGAGCGATTGGAGGCTGTTTTAGCGCTGAAAAGTGGCTTTTGTGAAAAATGAGCGTTTCAGAGCGAGAGCAGCCTGTTTTTGCACTAAGCTGCATTTCACTGAAAAAAGGTCTTTCAAACAGGTTTACTAGCCTGAACTGGTTGAATTTGGATCTTATTCATGGCAAAGGAGTTTTTACCTGGAATTTCATTCATTAAAGGTGAAAAGTGGCTTATGTCAAAAATGAGCGTTTCAGAGCGATTGGAGGCTGTTTTAGCACTGTACAGTCGCCTAAGGCTGAAAAGTGGCTTATGTGAAAAATGAGCGTTTCAGAGCGAGAGCAGCCTGTTTTTGCACTAAGCTGCATTTCACTGAAAAAAGGTCTTTCAAACAGGTTTACTAGCCTGAACTGGTTGAATTTGGATCTTCTTCATGGCAAAGGAGTTTTTACCTGGAATTTCATTCATTAAAGGTGAAAAGTGGATTATGTCAAAAATGAGCGTTTCAGAGCGATTGGAGGCTGTTTTAGCGCTGAAAAGTGGCTTATGTGAAAAATGAGCGTTTCAGAGCGAGAGCAGCCTGTTTTTGCACTAAGCTGCATTTCACTGAAAAAAGGTCTTTCAAACAGGTTTACTAGCCTGAACTGGTTGAATTTGGATCTTATTCATGGCAAAGGAGTTTTTACCTGGAATTTCATTCATTAAAGGTGAAAAGTGGCTTATGTCAAAAATGAGCGTTTCAGAGCGATTGGAGGCTGTTTTAGCGCTGAAAAGTGGCTTATGTGAAAAATGAGCGTTTCAGAGCGAGAGCAGCCTGTTTTTGCACTAAGCTGCATTTCACTGAAAAAAGGTCTTTCAAACAGGTTTACTAGCCTGAACTGGTTGAATTTGGATCTTCTTCATGGCAAATGAGTTTTTACCTGGAATTTAATTCATTAAGGCTGAAAAGTGTGTTATGTCAAAAATGAGCGTTTCAGAGCGATTGGAGGCTGTTTTAGCGCTGAAAAGTGGCTTATGTCAAAAATGAGCGTTTCAGAGCGATTGGAGGCTGTTTTAGCACTGTACAGTCGCCTAAGGCTGAAAAGTGGCTTATGTGAAAAATGAGCGTTTCAGAGCGAGAGCAGCCTGTTTTTGCACTAAGCTGCATTTCACTGAAAAAAGGTCTTTCAAACAGGTTTACTAGCCTGAACTGGTTGAATTTGGATCTTCTTCATGGCAAAGGAGTTTTTACATGGAATTTCATTCATTAAAGGTGAAATGTGGCTTATGTCAAAAATGAGCGTTTCAGAGCGATAGGAGGCTGTTTTAGCGCTGAAAAGTGGCTTATGTGAAAAATGAGCGTTTCAGAGCGATTGGAGGCTGTTTTAGCACTGTACAGTCGCCTAAGGCTGAAAAGTGGCTTATGTGAAAAATGAGCGTTTCAGAGCGAGAGCAGCCTGTTTTTGCACTAAGCTGCATTTCACTGAAAAAAGGTCTTTCAAACAGGTTTACTAGCCTGAACTGGTTGAATTTGGATCTTCTTCATGGCAAATGAGTTTTTACCTGGAATTTAATTCATTAAGGCTGAAAAGTGGCTTATGTCAAAAATGAGCGTTTCAGAGCGATTGGAGGCTGTTTTAGCGCTGAAAAGTGGCTTTTGTGAAAAATGAGCGTTTCAGAGCGAGAGCAGCCTGTTTTTGCACTAAGCTGCATTTCACTGAAAAAAGGTCTTTCAAACAGGTTTACTAGCCTGAACTGGTTGAATTTGGATCTTATTCATGGCAAAGGAGTTTTTACCTGGAATTTCATTCATTAAAGGTGAAAAGTGGCTTATGTCAAAAATGAGCGTTTCAGAGCGATTGGAGGCTGTTTTAGCACTGTACAGTCGCCTAAGGCTGAAAAGTGGCTTATGTGAAAAATGAGCGTTTCAGAGCGAGAGCAGCCTGTTTTTGCACTAAGCTGCATTTCACTGAAAAAAGGTCTTTCAAAAAGGTTTACTAGCCTGAACTGGTTGAATTTGGATCTTCTTCATGGCAAAGGAGTTTTTACCTGGAATTTCATTCATTAAAGGTGAAAAGTGGATTATGTCAAAAATGAGCGTTTCAGAGCGATTGGAGGCTGTTTTAGCGCTGAAAAGTGGCTTATGTGAAAAATGAGCGTTTCAGAGCGAGAGCAGCCTGTTTTTGCACTAAGCTGCATTTCACTGAAAAAAGGTCTTTCAAACAGGTTTACTAGCCTGAACTGGTTGAATTTGGATCTTATTCATGGCAAAGGAGTTTTTACCTGGAATTTCATTCATTAAAGGTGAAAAGTGGCTTATGTCAAAAATGAGCGTTTCAGAGCGATTGGAGGCTGTTTTAGCGCTGAAAAGTGGCTTATGTCAAAAATGAGCGTTTCAGAGCGATTGGAGGCTGTTTTAGCACTGTACAGTCGCCTAAGGCTGAAAAGTGGCTTATGTGAAAAATGAGCGTTTCAGAGCGAGAGCAGCCTGTTTTTGCACTAAGCTGCATTTCACTGAAAAAAGGTCTTTCAAACAGGTTTACTAGCCTGAACTGGTTGAATTTGGATCTTCTTCATGGCAAAGGAGTTTTTACCTGGAATTTCATTCATTAAAGGTGAAAAGTGGCTTATGTCAAAAATGAGCGTTTCAGAGCGATTGGAGGCTGTTTTAGCACTGTACAGTCGCCTAAGGCTGAAAAGTGGCTTATGTGAAAAATGAGCGTTTCAGAGCGAGAGCAGCCTGTTTTTGCACTAAGCTGCATTTCACTGAAAAAAGGTCTTTCAAACAGGTTTACTAGCCTGAACTGGTTGAATTTGGATCTTCTTCATGGCAAAGGAGTTTTTACCTGGAATTTCATTCATTAAAGGTGAAAAGTGGATTATGTCAAAAATGAGCGTTTCAGAGCGATTGGAGGCTGTTTTAGCGCTGAAAAGTGGCTTATGTGAAAAATGAGCGTTTCAGAGCGAGAGCAGCCTGTTTTTGCACTAAGCTGCATTTCACTGAAAAAAGGTCTTTCAAACAGGTTTACTAGCCTGAACTGGTTGAATTTGGATCTTCTTCATGGCAAAGGAGTTTTTACCTGGAATTTCATTCATTAAAGGTGAAAAGTGGCTTATGTGAAAAATGAGCGTTTCAGAGCGATTGGAGGCTGTTTTAGCACTGTACAGTCGCCTAAGGCTGAAAAGTGGCTTATGTGAAAAATGAGCGTTTCAGAGCGAGAGCAGCCTGTTTTTGCACTAAGCTGCATTTCACTGAAAAAAGGTCTTTCAAACAGGTTTACTAGCCTGAACTGGTTGAATTTGGATCTTCTTCATGGCAAAGGAGTTTTTACCTGGAATTTCATTCATTAAAGGTGAAATGTGGCTTATGTCAAAAATGAGCGTTTCAGAGCGATTGGAGGCTGTTTTAGCACTGTACAGTCGCCTAAGGCTGAAAAGTGGCTTATGTGAAAAATGAGCGTTTCAGAGCGAGAGCAGCCTGTTTTTGCACTAAGCTGCATTTCACTGAAAAAAGGTCTTTCAAACAGGTTTACTAGCCTGAACTGGTTGAATTTGGATCTTCTTCATGGCAAATGAGTTTTTACCTGGAATTTAATTCATTAAGGCTGAAAAGTGGGTTATGTCAAAAATGAGCGTTTCAGAGCGATAGGAGGCTGTTTTAGCACTGTACAGTCGCCTAAGGCTGAAAAGTGGCTTATGTGAAAAATGAGCGTTTCAGAGCGAGAGGAGGCTGTTTTTGCACTGTACAGTCGCCTATAAGGCTGAAAAGTGGCTTATGTGAAAAATGAGCGTTTCAGAGCGAGAGCAGCCTGTTTTTGCACTAAGCTGCATTTCACTGAAAAAAGGTCTTTCAAACAGGTTTACTAGCCTGAACTGGTTGAATTTGGATCTTATTCATGGCAAAGGAGTTTTTACCTGGAATTTAATTCATTAAAGGTGAAAAGTGGCTTATGTCAAAAATGAGCGTTTCAGAGCGATTGGAGGCTGTTTTAGCGCTGAAAAGTGGCTTATGTGAAAAATGAGCGTTTCAGAGCGATTGGAGGCTGTTTTAGCACTGTACAGTCGCCTAAGGCTGAAAAGTGGCTTATGTGAAAAATGAGCGTTTCAGAGCGAGAGCAGCCTGTTTTTGCACTAAGCTGCATTTCACTGAAAAAAGGTCTTTCAAACAGGTTTACTAGCCTGAACTGGTTGAATTTGGATCTTCTTCATGGCAAAGGAGTTTTTACCTGGAATTTCATTCATTAAAGGTGAAAAGTGGATTATGTCAAAAATGAGCGTTTCAGAGCGATTGGAGGCTGTTTTAGCGCTGAAAAGTGGCTTATGTGAAAAATGAGCGTTTCAGAGCGAGAGCAGCCTGTTTTTGCACTAAGCTGCATTTCACTGAAAAAAGGTCTTTCAAACAGGTTTACTAGCCTGAACTGGTTGAATTTGGATCTTCTTCATGGCAAAGGAGTTTTTACCTGGAATTTCATTCATTAAAGGTGAAAAGTGGATTATGTCAAAAATGAGCGTTTCAGAGCGATTGGAGGCTGTTTTAGCACTGTACAGTCGCCTAAGGCTGAAAAGTGGCTTATGTGAAAAATGAGCGTTTCAGAGCGAGAGCAGCCTGTTTTTGCACTAAGCTGCATTTCACTGAAAAAAGGTCTTTCAAACAGGTTTACTAGCCTGAACTGGTTGAATTTGGATCTTCTTCATGGCAAAGGAGTTTTTACCTGGAATTTCATTCATTAAAGGTGAAATGTGGCTTATGTCAAAAATGAGCGTTTCAGAGCGAGAGGAGGCTGTTTTAGCACTGTACAGTCGCCTAAGGCTGAAAAGTGGCTTATGTGAAAAATGAGCGTTTCAGAGCGAGAGGAGGCTGTTTTTGCACTGTACAGTCGCCTATAAGGCTGAAAAGTGGCTTATGTGAAAAATGAGCGTTTCAGAGCGAGAGCAGCCTGTTTTTGCACTAAGCTGCATTTCACTGAAAAAAGGTCTTTCAAACAGGTTTACTAGCCTGAACTGGTTGAATTTGGATCTTATTCATGGCAAAGGAGTTTTTACCTGGAATTTAATTCATTAAAGGTGAAAAGTGGCTTATGTCAAAAATGAGCGTTTCAGAGCGATTGGAGGCTGTTTTAGCGCTGAAAAGTGGCTTATGTGAAAAATGAGCGTTTCAGAGCGATTGGAGGCTGTTTTAGCACTGTACAGTCGCCTAAGGCTGAAAAGTGGCTTATGTGAAAAATGAGCGTTTCAGAGCGAGAGCAGCCTGTTTTTGCACTAAGCTGCATTTCACTGAAAAAAGGTCTTTCAAACAGGTTTACTAGCCTGAACTGGTTGAATTTGGATCTTCTTCATGGCAAAGGAGTTTTTACCTGGAATTTCATTCATTAAAGGTGAAAAGTGGATTATGTCAAAAATGAGCGTTTCAGAGCGATTGGAGGCTGTTTTAGCGCTGAAAAGTGGCTTATGTGAAAAATGAGCGTTTCAGAGCGAGAGCAGCCTGTTTTTGCACTAAGCTGCATTTCACTGAAAAAAGGTCTTTCAAACAGGTTTACTAGCCTGAACTGGTTGAATTTGGATCTTCTTCATGGCAAAGGAGTTTTTACCTGGAATTTCATTCATTAAAGGTGAAAAGTGGCTTATGTGAAAAATGAGCGTTTCAGAGCGATTGGAGGCTGTTTTAGCACTGTACAGTCGCCTAAGGCTGAAAAGTGGCTTATGTGAAAAATGAGCGTTTCAGAGCGAGAGGAGGCTGTTTTTGCACTGTACAGTCGCCTATAAGGCTGAAAAGTGGCTTATGTGAAAAATGAGCGTTTCAGAGCGAGAGCAGCCTGTTTTTGCACTAAGCTGCATTTCACTGAAAAAAGGTCTTTCAAACAGGTTTACTAGCCTGAACTGGTTGAATTTGGATCTTATTCATGGCAAAGGAGTTTTTACCTGGAATTTAATTCATTAAAGGTGAAAAGTGGCTTATGTCAAAAATGAGCGTTTCAGAGCGATTGGAGGCTGTTTTAGCGCTGAAAAGTGGCTTATGTGAAAAATGAGCGTTTCAGAGCGATTGGAGGCTGTTTTAGCACTGTACAGTCGCCTAAGGCTGAAAAGTGGCTTATGTGAAAAATGAGCGTTTCAGAGCGAGAGCAGCCTGTTTTTGCACTAAGCTGCATTTCACTGAAAAAAGGTCTTTCAAACAGGTTTACTAGCCTGAACTGGTTGAATTTGGATCTTATTCATGGCAAAGGAGTTTTTACCTGGAATTTCATTCATTAAAGGTGAAAAGTGGCTTATGTCAAAAATGAGCGTTTCAGAGCGATTGGAGGCTGTTTTAGCGCTGAAAAGTGGCTTATCTGAAAAATGAGCGTTTCAGAGCGAGAGCAGCCTGTTTTTGCACTAAGCTGCATTTCACTGAAAAAAGGTCTTTCAAACAGGTTTACTAGCCTGAACTGGTTGAATTTGGATCTTCTTCATGGCAAATGAGTTTTTACCTGGAATTTAATTCATTAAGGCTGAAAAGTGGGTTATGTCAAAAATGAGCGTTTCAGAGCGATAGGAGGCTGTTTTAGCACTGTACAGTCGCCTAAGGCTGAAAAGTGGCTTATGTGAAAAATGAGCGTTTCAGAGCGAGAGGAGGCTGTTTTTGCACTGTACAGTCGCCTATAAGGCTGAAAAGTGGCTTATGTGAAAAATGAGCGTTTCAGAGCGAGAGCAGCCTGTTTTTGCACTAAGCTGCATTTCACTGAAAAAAGGTCTTTCAAACAGGTTTACTAGCCTGAACTGGTTGAATTTGGATCTTATTCATGGCAAAGGAGTTTTTACCTGGAATTTAATTCATTAAAGGTGAAAAGTGGCTTATGTCAAAAATGAGCGTTTCAGAGCGATTGGAGGCTGTTTTAGCGCTGAAAAGTGGCTTTTGTGAAAAATGAGCGTTTCAGAGCGAGAGCAGCCTGTTTTTGCACTAAGCTGCATTTCACTGAAAAAAGGTCTTTCAAACAGGTTTACTAGCCTGAACTGGTTGAATTTGGATCTTCTTCATGGCAAATGAGTTTTTACCTGGAATTTAATTCATTAAGGCTGAAAAGTGAGTTATGTCAAAAATGAGCGTTTCAGAGCGATTGGAGGCTGTTTTAGCGCTGAAAAGTGGCTTATGTGAAAAATGAGCGTTTCAGAGCGAGAGCAGCCTGTTTTTGCACTAAGCTGCATTTCACTGAAAAAAGGTCTTTCAAACAGGTTTACTAGCCTGAACTGGTTGAATTTGGATCTTCTTCATGGCAAAGGAGTTTTTACCTGGAATTTCATTCATTAAAGGTGAAAAGTGGATTATGTCAAAAATGAGCGTTTCAGAGCGATTGGAGGCTGTTTTAGCACTGTACAGTCGCCTAAGGCTGAAAAGTGGCTTATGTGAAAAATGAGCGTTTCAGAGCGAGAGCAGCCTGTTTTTGCACTAAGCTGCATTTCACTGAAAAAAGGTCTTTCAAACAGGTTTACTAGCCTGAACTGGTTGAATTTGGATCTTCTTCATGGCAAAGGAGTTTTTACCTGGAATTTCATTCATTAAAGGTGAAAAGTGGCTTATGTCAAAAATGAGCGTTTCAGAGCGATTGGAGGCTGTTTTAGCACTGTACAGTCGCCTAAGGCTGAAAAGTGGCTTATGTGAAAAATGAGCGTTTCAGAGCGAGAGCAGCCTGTTTTTGCACTAAGCTGCATTTCACTGAAAAAAGGTCTTTCAAACAGGTTTACTAGCCTGAACTGGTTGAATTTGGATCTTCTTCATGGCAAAGGAGTTTTTACCTGGAATTTCATTCATTAAAGGTGAAAAGTGGATTATGTCAAAAATGAGCGTTTCAGAGCGATTGGAGGCTGTTTTAGCGCTGAAAAGTGGCTTATGTGAAAAATGAGCGTTTCAGAGCGAGAGCAGCCTGTTTTTGCACTAAGCTGCATTTCACTGAAAAAAGGTCTTTCAAACAGGTTTACTAGCCTGAACTGGTTGAATTTGGATCTTCTTCATGGCAAAGGAGTTTTTACCTGGAATTTCATTCATTAAAGGTGAAAAGTGGCTTATGTGAAAAATGAGCGTTTCAGAGCGATTGGAGGCTGTTTTAGCACTGTACAGTCGCCTAAGGCTGAAAAGTGGCTTATGTGAAAAATGAGCGTTTCAGAGCGAGAGCAGCCTGTTTTTGCACTAAGCTGCATTTCACTGAAAAAAGGTCTTTCAAACAGGTTTACTAGCCTGAACTGGTTGAATTTGGATCTTCTTCATGGCAAAGGAGTTTTTACCTGGAATTTCATTCATTAAAGGTGAAATGTGGCTTATGTCAAAAATGAGCGTTTCAGAGCGATTGGAGGCTGTTTTAGCACTGTACAGTCGCCTAAGGCTGAAAAGTGGCTTATGTGAAAAATGAGCGTTTCAGAGCGAGAGCAGCCTGTTTTTGCACTAAGCTGCATTTCACTGAAAAAAGGTCTTTCAAACAGGTTTACTAGCCTGAACTGGTTGAATTTGGATCTTCTTCATGGCAAATGAGTTTTTACCTGGAATTTAATTCATTAAGGCTGAAAAGTGGGTTATGTCAAAAATGAGCGTTTCAGAGCGATAGGAGGCTGTTTTAGCACTGTACAGTCGCCTAAGGCTGAAAAGTGGCTTATGTGAAAAATGAGCGTTTCAGAGCGAGAGGAGGCTGTTTTTGCACTGTACAGTCGCCTATAAGGCTGAAAAGTGGCTTATGTGAAAAATGAGCGTTTCAGAGCGAGAGCAGCCTGTTTTTGCACTAAGCTGCATTTCACTGAAAAAAGGTCTTTCAAACAGGTTTACTAGCCTGAACTGGTTGAATTTGGATCTTATTCATGGCAAAGGAGTTTTTACCTGGAATTTAATTCATTAAAGGTGAAAAGTGGCTTATGTCAAAAATGAGCGTTTCAGAGCGATTGGAGGCTGTTTTAGCGCTGAAAAGTGGCTTATGTGAAAAATGAGCGTTTCAGAGCGATTGGAGGCTGTTTTAGCACTGTACAGTCGCCTAAGGCTGAAAAGTGGCTTATGTGAAAAATGAGCGTTTCAGAGCGAGAGCAGCCTGTTTTTGCACTAAGCTGCATTTCACTGAAAAAAGGTCTTTCAAACAGGTTTACTAGCCTGAACTTGTTGAATTTGGATCTTCTTCATGGCAAAGGAGTTTTTACCTGGAATTTCATTCATTAAAGGTGAAAAGTGGATTATGTCAAAAATGAGCGTTTCAGAGCGATTGGAGGCTGTTTTAGCGCTGAAAAGTGGCTTATGTGAAAAATGAGCGTTTCAGAGCGAGAGCAGCCTGTTTTTGCACTAAGCTGCATTTCACTGAAAAAAGGTCTTTCAAACAGGTTTACTAGCCTGAACTGGTTGAATTTGGATCTTCTTCATGGCAAAGGAGTTTTTACCTGGAATTTCATTCATTAAAGGTGAAAAGTGGATTATGTCAAAAATGAGCGTTTCAGAGCGATTGGAGGCTGTTTTAGCACTGTACAGTCGCCTAAGGCTGAAAAGTGGCTTATGTGAAAAATGAGCGTTTCAGAGCGAGAGCAGCCTGTTTTTGCACTAAGCTGCATTTCACTGAAAAAAGGTCTTTCAAACAGGTTTACTAGCCTGAACTGGTTGAATTTGGATCTTCTTCATGGCAAAGGAGTTTTTACCTGGAATTTCATTCATTAAAGGTGAAATGTGGCTTATGTCAAAAATGAGCGTTTCAGAGCGATTGGAGGCTGTTTTAGCACTGTACAGTCGCCTAAGGCTGAAAAGTGGCTTATGTGAAAAATGAGCGTTTCAGAGCGAGAGCAGCCTGTTTTTGCACTAAGCTGCATTTCACTGAAAAAAGGTCTTTCAAACAGGTTTACTAGCCTGAACTGGTTGAATTTGGATCTTCTTCATGGCAAATGAGTTTTTACCTGGAATTTAATTCATTAAGGCTGAAAAGTGGGTTATGTCAAAAATGAGCGTTTCAGAGCGATAGGAGGCTGTTTTAGCACTGTACAGTCGCCTAAGGCTGAAAAGTGGCTTATGTGAAAAATGAGCGTTTCAGAGCGAGAGGAGGCTGTTTTTGCACTGTACAGTCGCCTATAAGGCTGAAAAGTGGCTTATGTGAAAAATGAGCGTTTCAGAGCGAGAGCAGCCTGTTTTTGCACTAAGCTGCATTTCACTGAAAAAAGGTCTTTCAAACAGGTTTACTAGCCTGAACTGGTTGAATTTGGATCTTATTCATGGCAAAGGAGTTTTTACCTGGAATTTAATTCATTAAAGGTGAAAAGTGGCTTATGTCAAAAATGAGCGTTTCAGAGCGATTGGAGGCTGTTTTAGCGCTGAAAAGTGGCTTATGTGAAAAATGAGCGTTTCAGAGCGATTGGAGGCTGTTTTAGCACTGTACAGTCGCCTAAGGCTGAAAAGTGGCTTATGTGAAAAATGAGCGTTTCAGAGCGAGAGCAGCCTGTTTTTGCACTAAGCTGCATTTCACTGAAAAAAGGTCTTTCAAACAGGTTTACTAGCCTGAACTGGTTGAATTTGGATCTTCTTCATGGCAAAGGAGTTTTTACCTGGAATTTCATTCATTAAAGGTGAAAAGTGGATTATGTCAAAAATGAGCGTTTCAGAGCGATTGGAGGCTGTTTTAGCGCTGAAAAGTGGCTTATGTGAAAAATGAGCGTTTCAGAGCGAGAGCAGCCTGTTTTTGCACTAAGCTGCATTTCACTGAAAAAAGGTCTTTCAAACAGGTTTACTAGCCTGAACTGGTTGAATTTGGATCTTCTTCATGGCAAAGGAGTTTTTACCTGGAATTTCATTCATTAAAGGTGAAAAGTAGATTATGTCAAAAATGAGCGTTTCAGAGCGATTGGAGGCTGTTTTAGCGCTGAAAAGTGGCTTATGTGAAAAATGAGCGTTTCAGAGCGAGAGCAGCCTGTTTTTGCACTAAGCTGCATTTCACTGAAAAAAGGTCTTTCAAACAGGTTTACTAGCCTGAACTGGTTGAATTTGGATCTTCTTCATGGCAAAGGAGTTTTTACCTGGAATTTCATTCATTAAAGGTGAAAAGTGGCTTATGTGAAAAATGAGCGTTTCAGAGCGATTGGAGGCTGTTTTAGCACTGTACAGTCGCCTAAGGCTGAAAAGTGGCTTATGTGAAAAATGAGCGTTTCAGAGCGAGAGCAGCCTGTTTTTGCACTAAGCTGCATTTCACTGAAAAAAGGTCTTTCAAACAGGATTACTAGCCTGAACTGGTTGAATTTGGATCTTCTTCATGGCAAAGGAGTTTTTACCTGGAATTTCATTCATTAAAGGTGAAATGTGGCTTATGTCAAAAATGAGCGTTTCAGAGCGATTGGAGGCTGTTTTAGCACTGTACAGTCGCCTAAGGCTGAAAAGTGGCTTATGTGAAAAATGAGCGTTTCAGAGCGAGAGCAGCCTGTTTTTGCACTAAGCTGCATTTCACTGAAAAAAGGTCTTTCAAACAGGTTTACTAGCCTGAACTGGTTGAATTTGGATCTTCTTCATGGCAAATGAGTTTTTACCTGGAATTTAATTCACTAAGGCTGAAAAGTGGGTTATGTCAAAAATGAGCGTTTCAGAGCGATAGGAGGCTGTTTTAGCACTGTACAGTCGCCTAAGGCTGAAAAGTGGCTTATGTGAAAAATGAGCGTTTCAGAGCGAGAGGAGGCTGTTTTTGCACTGTACAGTCGCCTATAAGGCTGAAAAGTGGCTTATGTGAAAAATGAGCGTTTCAGAGCGAGAGCAGCCTGTTTTTGCACTAAGCTGCATTTCACTGAAAAAAGGTCTTTCAAACAGGTTTACTAGCCTGAACTGGTTGAATTTGGATCTTATACATGGCAAAGGAGTTTTTACCTGGAATTTAATTCATTAAAGGTGAAAAGTGGCTTATGTCAAAAATGAGCGTTTCAGAGCGATTGGAGGCTGTTTTAGCGCTGAAAAGTGGCTTATGTGAAAAATGAGCGTTTCAGAGCGATTGGAGGCTGTTTTAGCACTGTACAGTCGCCTAAGGCTGAAAAGTGGCTTATGTGAAAAATGAGCGTTTCAGAGCGAGAGCAGCCTGTTTTTGCACTAAGCTGCATTTCACTGAAAAAAGGTCTTTCAAACAGGTTTACTAGCCTGAACTTGTTGAATTTGGATCTTCTTCATGGCAAAGGAGTTTTTACCTGGAATTTCATTCATTAAAGGTGAAAAGTGGATTATGTCAAAAATGAGCGTTTCAGAGCGATTGGAGGCTGTTTTAGCGCTGAAAAGTGGCTTATGTGAAAAATGAGCGTTTCAGAGCGAGAGCAGCCTGTTTTTGCACTAAGCTGCATTTCACTGAAAAAAGGTCTTTCAAACAGGTTTACTAGCCTGAACTGGTTGAATTTGGATCTTCTTCATGGCAAAGGAGTTTTTACCTGGAATTTCATTCATTAAAGGTGAAAAGTGGATTATGTCAAAAATGAGCGTTTCAGAGCGATTGGAGGCTGTTTTAGCACTGTACAGTCGCCTAAGGCTGAAAAGTGGCTTATGTGAAAAATGAGCGTTTCAGAGCGAGAGGAGGCTGTTTTTGCACTGTACAGTCGCCTATAAGGCTGAAAAGTGGCTTATGTGAAAAATGAGCGTTTCAGAGCGAGAGCAGCCTGTTTTTGCACTAAGCTGCATTTCACTGAAAAAAGGTCTTTCAAACAGGTTTACTAGCCTGAACTGGTTGAATTTGGATCTTATACATGGCAAAGGAGTTTTTACCTGGAATTTAATTCATTAAAGGTGAAAAGTGGCTTATGTCAAAAATGAGCGTTTCAGAGCGATTGGAGGCTGTTTTAGCGCTGAAAAGTGGCTTATGTGAAAAATGAGCGTTTCAGAGCGATTGGAGGCTGTTTTAGCGCTGAAAAGTGGCTTATGTGAAAAATGAGCGTTTCAGAGCGATTGGAGGCTGTTTTAGCACTGTACAGTCGCCTAAGGCTGAAAAGTGGCTTATGTGAAAAATGAGCGTTTCAGAGCGAGAGCAGCCTGTTTTTGCACTAAGCTGCATTTCACTGAAAAAAGGTCTTTCAAACAGGTTTACTAGCCTGAACTTGTTGAATTTGGATCTTCTTCATGGCAAAGGAGTTTTTACCTGGAATTTCATTCATTAAAGGTGAAAAGTGGATTATGTCAAAAATGAGCGTTTCAGAGCGATTGGAGGCTGTTTTAGCGCTGAAAAGTGGCTTATGTGAAAAATGAGCGTTTCAGAGCGAGAGCAGCCTGTTTTTGCACTAAGCTGCATTTCACTGAAAAAAGGTCTTTCAAACAGGTTTACTAGCCTGAACTGGTTGAATTTGGATCTTCTTCATGGCAAAGGAGTTTTTACCTGGAATTTCATTCATTAAAGGTGAAAAGTGGATTATGTCAAAAATGAGCGTTTCAGAGCGATTGGAGGCTGTTTTAGCACTGTACAGTCGCCTAAGGCTGAAAAGTGGCTTATGTGAAAAATGAGCGTTTCAGAGCGAGAGCAGCCTGTTTTTGCACTAAGCTGCATTTCACTGAAAAAAGGTCTTTCACACAGGTTTACTAGCCTGAACTGGTTGAATTTGGATCTTCTTCATGGCAAAGGAGTTTTTACCTGGAATTTCATTCATTAAAGGTGAAATGTGGCTTATGTCAAAAATGAGCGTTTCAGAGCGATTGGAGGCTGTTTTAGCACTGTACAGTCGCCTAAGGCTGAAAAGTGGCTTATGTGAAAAATGAGCGTTTCAGAGCGAGAGCAGCCTGTTTTTGCACTAAGCTGCATTTCACTGAAAAAAGGTCTTTCAAACAGGTTTACTAGCCTGAACTGGTTGAATTTGGATCTTCTTCATGGCAAAGGAGTTTTTACCTGGAATTTCATTCATTAAAGGTGAAAAGTGGATTATGTCAAAAATGAGCGTTTCAGAGCGATTGGAGGCTGTTTTAGCGCTGAAAAGTGGCTTATGTGAAAAATGAGCGTTTCAGAGCGAGAGCAGCCTGTTTTTGCACTAAGCTGCATTTCACTGAAAAAAGGTCTTTCAAACAGGTTTACTAGCCTGAACTGGTTGAATTTGGATCTTCTTCATGGCAAAGGAGTTTTTACCTGGAATTTCATTCATTAAAGGTGAAAAGTGGCTTATGTGAAAAATGAGCGTTTCAGAGCGATTGGAGGCTGTTTTAGCACTGTACAGTCGCCTAAGGCTGAAAAGTGGCTTATGTGAAAAATGAGCGTTTCAGAGCGAGAGCAGCCTGTTTTTGCACTAAGCTGCATTTCACTGAAAAAAGGTCTTTCAAACAGGATTACTAGCCTGAACTGGTTGAATTTGGATCTTCTTCATGGCAAAGGAGTTTTTACCTGGAATTTCATTCATTAAAGGTGAAATGTGGCTTATGTCAAAAATGAGCGTTTCAGAGCGATTGGAGGCTGTTTTAGCACTGTACAGTCGCCTAAGGCTGAAAAGTGGCTTATGTGAAAAATGAGCGTTTCAGAGCGAGAGCAGCCTGTTTTTGCACTAAGCTGCATTTCACTGAAAAAAGGTCTTTCAAACAGGTTTACTAGCCTGAACTGGTTGAATTTGGATCTTCTTCATGGCAAATGAGTTTTTACCTGGAATTTAATTCATTAAGGCTGAAAAGTGGGTTATGTCAAAAATGAGCGTTTCAGAGCGATAGGAGGCTGTTTTAGCACTGTACAGTCGCCTAAGGCTGAAAAGTGGCTTATGTGAAAAATGAGCGTTTCAGAGCGAGAGGAGGCTGTTTTTGCACTGTACAGTCGCCTATAAGGCTGAAAAGTGGCTTATGTGAAAAATGAGCGTTTCAGAGCGAGAGCAGCCTGTTTTTGCACTAAGCTGCATTTCACTGAAAAAAGGTCTTTCAAACAGGTTTACTAGCCTGAACTGGTTGAATTTGGATCTTATTCATGGCAAAGGAGTTTTTACCTGGAATTTAATTCATTAAAGGTGAAATGTGGCTTATGTCAAAAATGAGCGTTTCAGAGCGATTGGAGGCTGTTTTAGCGCTGAAAAGTGGCTTATGTCAAAAATGAGCGTTTCAGAGCGATTGGAGGCTGTTTTAGCACTGTACAGTCGCCTAAGGCTGAAAAGTGGCTTATGTGAAAAATGAGCGTTTCAGAGCGAGAGCAGCCTGTTTTTGCACTAAGCTGCATTTCACTGAAAAAAGGTCTTTCAAACAGGTTTACTAGCCTGAACTGGTTGAATTTGGATCTTCTTCATGGCAAATGAGTTTTTACCTGGAATTTAATTCATTAAGGCTGAAAAGTGGGTTATGTCAAAAATGAGCGTTTCAGAGCGATAGGAGGCTGTTTTAGCACTGTACAGTCGCCTAAGGCTGAAAAGTGGCTTATGTGAAAAATGAGCGTTTCAGAGCGAGAGCAGCCTGTTTTTGCACTAAGCTGCATTTCACTGAAAAAAGGTCTTTCAAACAGGTTTACTAGCCTGAACTGGTTGAATTTGGATCTTCTTCATGGCAAAGGAGTTTTTACCTGGAATTTCATTCATTAAAGGTGAAAAGTGGATTATGTCAAAAATGAGCGTTTCAGAGCGATTGGAGGCTGTTTTAGCGCTGAAAAGTGGCTTATGTGAAAAATGAGCGTTTCAGAGCGAGAGCAGCCTGTTTTTGCACTAAGCTGCATTTCACTGAAAAAAGGTCTTTCAAACAGGTTTACTAGCCTGAACTGGTTGAATTTGGATCTTCTTCATGGCAAAGGAGTTTTTACCTGGAATTTCATTCATTAAAGGTGAAAAGTGGCTTATGTGAAAAATGAGCGTTTCAGAGCGATTGGAGGCTGTTTTAGCACTGTACAGTCGCCTAAGGCTGAAAAGTGGCTTATGTGAAAAATGAGCGTTTCAGAGCGAGAGCAGCCTGTTTTTGCACTAAGCTGCATTTCACTGAAAAAAGGTCTTTCAAACAGGTTTACTAGCCTGAACTGGTTGAATTTGGATCTTCTTCATGGCAAAGGAGTTTTTACCTGGAATTTCATTCATTAAAGGTGAAATGTGGCTTATGTCAAAAATGAGCGTTTCAGAGCGATTGGAGGCTGTTTTAGCACTGTACAGTCGCCTAAGGCTGAAAAGTGGCTTATGTGAAAAATGAGCGTTTCAGAGCGAGAGCAGCCTGTTTTTGCACTAAGCTGCATTTCACTGAAAAAAGGTCTTTCAAACAGGTTTACTAGCCTGAACTGGTTGAATTTGGATCTTCTTCATGGCAAATGAGTTTTTACCTGGAATTTAATTCATTAAGGCTGAAAAGTGGGTTATGTCAAAAATGAGCGTTTCAAAGCGATAGGAGGCTGTTTTAGCACTGTACAGTCGCCTAAGGCTGAAAAGTGGCTTATGTGAAAAATGAGCGTTTCAGAGCGAGAGGAGGCTGTTTTTGCACTGTACAGTCGCCTATAAGGCTGAAAAGTGGCTTATGTGAAAAATGAGCGTTTCAGAGCGAGAGCAGCCTGTTTTTGCACTAAGCTGCATTTCACTGAAAAAAGGTCTTTCAAACAGGTTTACTAGCCTGAACTGGTTGAATTTGGATCTTATTCATGGCAAAGGAGTTTTTACCTGGAATTTAATTCATTAAAGGTGAAAAGTGGCTTATGTCAAAAATGAGCGTTTCAGAGCGATTGGAGGCTGTTTTAGCGCTGAAAAGTGGCTTATGTGAAAAATGAGCGTTTCAGAGCGAGAGCAGCCTGTTTTTGCACTAAGCTGCATTTCACTGAAAAAAGGTCTTTCAAACAGGTTTACTAGCCTGAACTGGTTGAATTTGGATCTTCTTCATGGCAAAGGAGTTTTTACCTGGAATTTAATTCATTAAGGCTGAAAAGTGGGTTATGTCAAAAATGAGCGTTTCAGAGCGATAGGAGGCTGTTTTAGCACTGTACAGTCGCCTAAGGCTGAAAAGTGGCTTATGTGAAAAATGAGCGTTTCAGAGCGAGAGCAGCCTGTTTTTGCACTAAGCTGCATTTCACTGAAAAAAGGTCTTTCAAACAGGTTTACTAGCCTGAACTGGTTGAATTTGGATCTTCTTCATGGCAAAGGAGTTTTTACCTGGAATTTCATTCATTAAAGGTGAAAAGTGGATTATGTCAAAAATGAGCGTTTCAGAGCGATTGGAGGCTGTTTTAGCGCTGAAAAGTGGCTTATGTGAAAAATGAGCGTTTCAGAGCGAGAGCAGCCTGTTTTTGCACTAAGCTGCATTTCACTGAAAAAAGGTCTTTCAAACAGGTTTACTAGCCTGAACTGGTTGAATTTGGATCTTCTTCATGGCAAAGGAGTTTTTACCTGGAATTTCATTCATTAAAGGTGAAAAGTGGCTTATGTGAAAAATGAGCGTTTCAGAGCGATTGGAGGCTGTTTTAGCACTGTACAGTCGCCTAAGGCTGAAAAGTGGCTTATGTGAAAAATGAGCGTTTCAGAGCGAGAGCAGCCTGTTTTTGCACTAAGCTGCATTTCACTGAAAAAAGGTCTTTCAAACAGGATTACTAGCCTGAACTGGTTGAATTTGGATCTTCTTCATGGCAAAGGAGTTTTTACCTTGAATTTCATTCATTAAAGGTGAAATGTGGCTTATGTCAAAAATGAGCGTTTCAGAGCGATTGGAGGCTGTTTTAGCACTGTACAGTCGCCTAAGGCTGAAAAGTGGCTTATGTGAAAAATGAGCGTTTCAGAGCGAGAGCAGCCTGTTTTTGCACTAAGCTGCATTTCACTGAAAAAAGGTCTTTCAAACAGGTTTACTAGCCTGAACTGGTTGAATTTGGATCTTCTTCATGGCAAATGAGTTTTTACCTGGAATTTAATTCATTAAGGCTGAAAAGTGGGTTATGTCAAAAATGAGCGTTTCAGAGCGATAGGAGGCTGTTTTAGCACTGTACAGTCGCCTAAGGCTGAAAAGTGGCTTATGTGAAAAATGAGCGTTTCAGAGCGAGAGGAGGCTGTTTTTGCACTGTACAGTCGCCTATAAGGCTGAAAAGTGGCTTATGTGAAAAATGAGCGTTTCAGAGCGAGAGCAGCCTGTTTTTGCACTAAGCTGCATTTCACTGAAAAAAGGTCTTTCAAACAGGTTTACTAGCCTGAACTGGTTGAATTTGGATCTTATTCATGGCAAAGGAGTTTTTACCTGGAATTTAATTCATTAAAGGTGAAAAGTGGCTTATGTCAAAAATGAGCGTTTCAGAGCGATTGGAGGCTGTTTTAGCGCTGAAAAGTGGCTTATGTGAAAAATGAGCGTTTCAGAGCGATTGGAGGCTGTTTTAGCACTGTACAGTCGCCTAAGGCTGAAAAGTGGCTTATGTGAAAAATGAGCGTTTCAGAGCGAGAGCAGCCTGTTTTTGCACTAAGCTGCATTTCACTGAAAAAAGGTCTTTCAAACAGGTTTACTAGCCTGAACTGGTTGAATTTGGATCTTCTTCATAGCAAAGGAGTTTTTACCTGGAATTTCATTCATTAAAGGTGAAAAGTGGATTATGTCAAAAATGAGCGTTTCAGAGCGATTGGAGGCTGTTTTAGCGCTGAAAAGTGGCTTATGTGAAAAATGAGCGTTTCAGAGCGAGAGCAGCCTGTTTTTGCACTAAGCTGCATTTCACTGAAAAAAGGTCTTTCAAACAGGTTTACTAGCCTGAACTGGTTGAATTTGGATCTTCTTCATGGCAAAGGAGTTTTTACCTGGAATTTCATTCATTAAAGGTGAAAAGTAGATTATGTCAAAAATGAGCGTTTCAGAGCGATTGGAGGCTGTTTTAGCGCTGAAAAGTGGCTTATGTGAAAAATGAGCGTTTCAGAGCGAGAGCAGCCTGTTTTTGCACTAAGCTGCATTTCACTGAAAAAAGGTCTTTCAAACAGGTTTACTAGCCTGAACTGGTTGAATTTGGATCTTCTTCATGGCAAAGGAGTTTTTACCTGGAATTTCATTCATTAAAGGTGAAAAGTGGCTTATGTGAAAAATGAGCGTTTCAGAGCGATTGGAGGCTGTTTTAGCACTGTACAGTCGCCTAAGGCTGAAAAGTGGCTTATGTGAAAAATGAGCGTTTCAGAGCGAGAGCAGCCTGTTTTTGCACTAAGCTGCATTTCACTGAAAAAAGGTCTTTCAAACAGGATTACTAGCCTGAACTGGTTGAATTTGGATCTTCTTCATGGCAAAGGAGTTTTTACCTGGAATTTCATTCATTAAAGGTGAAATGTGGCTTATGTCAAAAATGAGCGTTTCAGAGCGATTGGAGGCTGTTTTAGCACTGTACAGTCGCCTAAGGCTGAAAAGTGGCTTATGTGAAAAATGAGCGTTTCAGAGCGAGAGCAGCCTGTTTTTGCACTAAGCTGCATTTCACTGAAAAAAGGTCTTTCAAACAGGTTTACTAGCCTGAACTGGTTGAATTTGGATCTTCTTCATGGCAAATGAGTTTTTACCTGGAATTTAATTCATTAAGGCTGAAAAGTGGGTTATGTCAAAAATGAGCGTTTCAGAGCGATAGGAGGCTGTTTTAGCACTGTACAGTCGCCTAAGGCTGAAAAGTGGCTTATGTGAAAAATGAGCGTTTCAGAGCGAGAGGAGGCTGTTTTTGCACTGTACAGTCGCCTATAAGGCTGAAAAGTGGCTTATGTGAAAAATGAGCGTTTCAGAGCGAGAGCAGCCTGTTTTTGCACTAAGCTGCATTTCACTGAAAAAAGGTCTTTCAAACAGGTTTACTAGCCTGAACTGGTTGAATTTGGATCTTATTCATGGCAAAGGAGTTTTTACCTGGAATTTAATTCATTAAAGGTGAAATGTGGCTTATGTCAAAAATGAGCGTTTCAGAGCGATTGGAGGCTGTTTTAGCGCTGAAAAGTGGCTTATGTGAAAAATGAGCGTTTCAGAGCGATTGGAGGCTGTTTTAGCACTGTACAGTCGCCTAAGGCTGAAAAGTGGCTTATGTGAAAAATGAGCGTTTCAGAGCGAGAGCAGCCTGTTTTTGCACTAAGCTGCATTTCACTGAAAAAAGGTCTTTCAAACAGGTTTACTAGCCTGAACTGGTTGAATTTGGATCTTCTTCATGGCAAATGAGTTTTTACCTGGAATTTAATTCATTAAGGCTGAAAAGTGGGTTATGTCAAAAATGAGCGTTTCAGAGCGATAGGAGGCTGTTTTAGCACTGTACAGTCGCCTAAGGCTGAAAAGTGGCTTATGTGAAAAATGAGCGTTTCAGAGCGAGAGCAGCCTGTTTTTGCACTAAGCTGCATTTCACTGAAAAAAGGTCTTTCAAACAGGTTTACTAGCCTGAACTGGTTGAATTTGGATCTTCTTCATGGCAAAGGAGTTTTTACCTGGAATTTCATTCATTAAAGGTGAAAAGTGGATTATGTCAAAAATGAGCGTTTCAGAGCGATTGGAGGCTGTTTTAGCGCTGAAAAGTGGCTTATGTGAAAAATGAGCGTTTCAGAGCGAGAGCAGCCTGTTTTTGCACTAAGCTGCATTTCACTGAAAAAAGGTCTTTCAAACAGGTTTACTAGCCTGAACTGGTTGAATTTGGATCTTCTTCATGGCAAAGGAGTTTTTACCTGGAATTTCATTCATTAAAGGTGAAAAGTGGCTTATGTGAAAAATGAGCGTTTCAGAGCGATTGGAGGCTGTTTTAGCACTGTACAGTCGCCTAAGGCTGAAAAGTGGCTTATGTGAAAAATGAGCGTTTCAGAGCGAGAGCAGCCTGTTTTTGCACTAAGCTGCATTTCACTGAAAAAAGGTCTTTCAAACAGGTTTACTAGCCTGAACTGGTTGAATTTGGATCTTCTTCATGGCAAAGGAGTTTTTACCTGGAATTTCATTCATTAAAGGTGAAATGTGGCTTATGTCAAAAATGAGCGTTTCAGAGCGATTGGAGGCTGTTTTAGCACTGTACAGTCGCCTAAGGCTGAAAAGTGGCTTATGTGAAAAATGAGCGTTTCAGAGCGAGAGCAGCCTGTTTTTGCACTAAGCTGCATTTCACTGAAAAAAGGTCTTTCAAACAGGTTTACTAGCCTGAACTGGTTGAATTTGGATCTTCTTCATGGCAAATGAGTTTTTACCTGGAATTTAATTCATTAAGGCTGAAAAGTGGGTTATGTCAAAAATGAGCGTTTCAAAGCGATAGGAGGCTGTTTTAGCACTGTACAGTCGCCTAAGGCTGAAAAGTGGCTTATGTGAAAAATGAGCGTTTCAGAGCGAGAGGAGGCTGTTTTTGCACTGTACAGTCGCCTATAAGGCTGAAAAGTGGCTTATGTGAAAAATGAGCGTTTCAGAGCGAGAGCAGCCTGTTTTTGCACTAAGCTGCATTTCACTGAAAAAAGGTCTTTCAAACAGGTTTACTAGCCTGAACTGGTTGAATTTGGATCTTATTCATGGCAAAGGAGTTTTTACCTGGAATTTAATTCATTAAAGGTGAAAAGTGGCTTATGTCAAAAATGAGCGTTTCAGAGCGATTGGAGGCTGTTTTAGCGCTGAAAAGTGGCTTATGTGAAAAATGAGCGTTTCAGAGCGATTGGAGGCTGTTTTAGCACTGTACAGTCGCCTAAGGCTGAAAAGTGGCTTATGTGAAAAATGAGCGTTTCAGAGCGAGAGCAGCCTGTTTTTGCACTAAGCTGCATTTCACTGAAAAAAGGTCTTTCAAACAGGTTTACTAGCCTGAACTGGTTGAATTTGGATCTTCTTCATAGCAAAGGAGTTTTTACCTGGAATTTCATTCATTAAAGGTGAAAAGTGGATTATGTCAAAAATGAGCGTTTCAGAGCGATTGGAGGCTGTTTTAGCGCTGAAAAGTGGCTTATGTGAAAAATGAGCGTTTCAGAGCGAGAGCAGCCTGTTTTTGCACTAAGCTGCATTTCACTGAAAAAAGGTCTTTCAAACAGGTTTACTAGCCTGAACTGGTTGAATTTGGATCTTCTTCATGGCAAAGGAGTTTTTACCTGGAATTTCATTCATTAAAGGTGAAAAGTAGATTATGTCAAAAATGAGCGTTTCAGAGCGATTGGAGGCTGTTTTAGCGCTGAAAAGTGGCTTATGTGAAAAATGAGCGTTTCAGAGCGAGAGCAGCCTGTTTTTGCACTAAGCTGCATTTCACTGAAAAAAGGTCTTTCAAACAGGTTTACTAGCCTGAACTGGTTGAATTTGGATCTTCTTCATGGCAAAGGAGTTTTTACCTGGAATTTCATTCATTAAAGGTGAAAAGTGGCTTATGTGAAAAATGAGCGTTTCAGAGCGATTGGAGGCTGTTTTAGCACTGTACAGTCGCCTAAGGCTGAAAAGTGGCTTATGTGAAAAATGAGCGTTTCAGAGCGAGAGCAGCCTGTTTTTGCACTAAGCTGCATTTCACTGAAAAAAGGTCTTTCAAACAGGATTACTAGCCTGAACTGGTTGAATTTGGATCTTCTTCATGGCAAAGGAGTTTTTACCTGGAATTTCATTCATTAAAGGTGAAATGTGGCTTATGTCAAAAATGAGCGTTTCAGAGCGATTGGAGGCTGTTTTAGCACTGTACAGTCGCCTAAGGCTGAAAAGTGGCTTATGTGAAAAATGAGCGTTTCAGAGCGAGAGCAGCCTGTTTTTGCACTAAGCTGCATTTCACTGAAAAAAGGTCTTTCAAACAGGTTTACTAGCCTGAACTGGTTGAATTTGGATCTTCTTCATGGCAAATGAGTTTTTACCTGGAATTTAATTCATTAAGGCTGAAAAGTGGGTTATGTCAAAAATGAGCGTTTCAGAGCGATAGGAGGCTGTTTTAGCACTGTACAGTCGCCTAAGGCTGAAAAGTGGCTTATGTGAAAAATGAGCGTTTCAGAGCGAGAGGAGGCTGTTTTTGCACTGTACAGTCGCCTATAAGGCTGAAAAGTGGCTTATGTGAAAAATGAGCGTTTCAGAGCGAGAGCAGCCTGTTTTTGCACTAAGCTGCATTTCACTGAAAAAAGGTCTTTCAAACAGGTTTACTAGCCTGAACTGGTTGAATTTGGATCTTATTCATGGCAAAGGAGTTTTTACCTGGAATTTAATTCATTAAAGGTGAAATGTGGCTTATGTCAAAAATGAGCGTTTCAGAGCGATTGGAGGCTGTTTTAGCGCTGAAAAGTGGCTTATGTGAAAAATGAGCGTTTCAGAGCGATTGGAGGCTGTTTTAGCACTGTACAGTCGCCTAAGGCTGAAAAGTGGCTTATGTGAAAAATGAGCGTTTCAGAGCGAGAGCAGCCTGTTTTTGCACTAAGCTGCATTTCACTGAAAAAAGGTCTTTCAAACAGGTTTACTAGCCTGAACTGGTTGAATTTGGATCTTCTTCATGGCAAATGAGTTTTTACCTGGAATTTAATTCATTAAGGCTGAAAAGTGGGTTATGTCAAAAATGAGCGTTTCAGAGCGATAGGAGGCTGTTTTAGCACTGTACAGTCGCCTAAGGCTGAAAAGTGGCTTATGTGAAAAATGAGCGTTTCAGAGCGAGAGCAGCCTGTTTTTGCACTAAGCTGCATTTCACTGAAAAAAGGTCTTTCAAACAGGTTTACTAGCCTGAACTGGTTGAATTTGGATCTTCTTCATGGCAAAGGAGTTTTTACCTGGAATTTCATTCATTAAAGGTGAAAAGTGGATTATGTCAAAAATGAGCGTTTCAGAGCGATTGGAGGCTGTTTTAGCGCTGAAAAGTGGCTTATGTGAAAAATGAGCGTTTCAGAGCGAGAGCAGCCTGTTTTTGCACTAAGCTGCATTTCACTGAAAAAAGGTCTTTCAAACAGGTTTACTAGCCTGAACTGGTTGAATTTGGATCTTCTTCATGGCAAAGGAGTTTTTACCTGGAATTTCATTCATTAAAGGTGAAAAGTGGCTTATGTGAAAAATGAGCGTTTCAGAGCGATTGGAGGCTGTTTTAGCACTGTACAGTCGCCTAAGGCTGAAAAGTGGCTTATGTGAAAAATGAGCGTTTCAGAGCGAGAGCAGCCTGTTTTTGCACTAAGCTGCATTTCACTGAAAAAAGGTCTTTCAAACAGGTTTACTAGCCTGAACTGGTTGAATTTGGATCTTCTTCATGGCAAAGGAGTTTTTACCTGGAATTTCATTCATTAAAGGTGAAATGTGGCTTATGTCAAAAATGAGCGTTTCAGAGCGATTGGAGGCTGTTTTAGCACTGTACAGTCGCCTAAGGCTGAAAAGTGGCTTATGTGAAAAATGAGCGTTTCAGAGCGAGAGCAGCCTGTTTTTGCACTAAGCTGCATTTCACTGAAAAAAGGTCTTTCAAACAGGTTTACTAGCCTGAACTGGTTGAATTTGGATCTTCTTCATGGCAAATGAGTTTTTACCTGGAATTTAATTCATTAAGGCTGAAAAGTGGGTTATGTCAAAAATGAGCGTTTCAAAGCGATAGGAGGCTGTTTTAGCACTGTACAGTCGCCTAAGGCTGAAAAGTGGCTTATGTGAAAAATGAGCGTTTCAGAGCGAGAGGAGGCTGTTTTTGCACTGTACAGTCGCCTATAAGGCTGAAAAGTGGCTTATGTGAAAAATGAGCGTTTCAGAGCGAGAGCAGCCTGTTTTTGCACTAAGCTGCATTTCACTGAAAAAAGGTCTTTCAAACAGGTTTACTAGCCTGAACTGGTTGAATTTGGATCTTATTCATGGCAAAGGAGTTTTTACCTGGAATTTAATTCATTAAAGGTGAAAAGTGGCTTATGTCAAAAATGAGCGTTTCAGAGCGATTGGAGGCTGTTTTAGCGCTGAAAAGTGGCTTATGTGAAAAATGAGCGTTTCAGAGCGAGAGCAGCCTGTTTTTGCACTAAGCTGCATTTCACTGAAAAAAGGTCTTTCAAACAGGTTTACTAGCCTGAACTGGTTGAATTTGGATCTTCTTCATGGCAAAGGAGTTTTTACCTGGAATTTCATTCATTAAAGGTGAAAAGTGGCTTATGTGAAAAATGAGCGTTTCAGAGCGATTGGAGGCTGTTTTAGCACTGTACAGTCGCCTAAGGCTGAAAAGTGGCTTATGTGAAAAATGAGCGTTTCAGAGCGAGAGCAGCCTGTTTTTGCACTAAGCTGCATTTCACTGAAAAAAGGTCTTTCAAACAGGATTACTAGCCTGAACTGGTTGAATTTGGATCTTCTTCATGGCAAAGGAGTTTTTACCTTGAATTTCATTCATTAAAGGTGAAATGTGGCTTATGTCAAAAATGAGCGTTTCAGAGCGATTGGAGGCTGTTTTAGCACTGTACAGTCGCCTAAGGCTGAAAAGTGGCTTATGTGAAAAATGAGCGTTTCAGAGCGAGAGCAGCCTGTTTTTGCACTAAGCTGCATTTCACTGAAAAAAGGTCTTTCAAACAGGTTTACTAGCCTGAACTGGTTGAATTTGGATCTTCTTCATGGCAAATGAGTTTTTACCTGGAATTTAATTCATTAAGGCTGAAAAGTGGGTTATGTCAAAAATGAGCGTTTCAGAGCGATAGGAGGCTGTTTTAGCACTGTACAGTCGCCTAAGGCTGAAAAGTGGCTTATGTGAAAAATGAGCGTTTCAGAGCGAGAGGAGGCTGTTTTTGCACTGTACAGTCGCCTATAAGGCTGAAAAGTGGCTTATGTGAAAAATGAGCGTTTCAGAGCGAGAGCAGCCTGTTTTTGCACTAAGCTGCATTTCACTGAAAAAAGGTCTTTCAAACAGGTTTACTAGCCTGAACTGGTTGAATTTGGATCTTATTCATGGCAAAGGAGTTTTTACCTGGAATTTAATTCATTAAAGGTGAAATGTGGCTTATGTCAAAAATGAGCGTTTCAGAGCGATTGGAGGCTGTTTTAGCGCTGAAAAGTGGCTTATGTGAAAAATGAGCGTTTCAGAGCGATTGGAGGCTGTTTTAGCACTGTACAGTCGCCTAAGGCTGAAAAGTGGCTTATGTGAAAAATGAGCGTTTCAGAGCGAGAGCAGCCTGTTTTTGCACTAAGCTGCATTTCACTGAAAAAAGGTCTTTCAAACAGGTTTACTAGCCTGAACTGGTTGAATTTGGATCTTCTTCATGGCAAATGAGTTTTTACCTGGAATTTAATTCATTAAGGCTGAAAAGTGGGTTATGTCAAAAATGAGCGTTTCAGAGCGATAGGAGGCTGTTTTAGCACTGTACAGTCGCCTAAGGCTGAAAAGTGGCTTATGTGAAAAATGAGCGTTTCAGAGCGAGAGCAGCCTGTTTTTGCACTAAGCTGCATTTCACTGAAAAAAGGTCTTTCAAACAGGTTTACTAGCCTGAACTGGTTGAATTTGGATCTTCTTCATGGCAAAGGAGTTTTTACCTGGAATTTCATTCATTAAAGGTGAAAAGTGGATTATGTCAAAAATGAGCGTTTCAGAGCGATTGGAGGCTGTTTTAGCGCTGAAAAGTGGCTTATGTGAAAAATGAGCGTTTCAGAGCGAGAGCAGCCTGTTTTTGCACTAAGCTGCATTTCACTGAAAAAAGGTCTTTCAAACAGGTTTACTAGCCTGAACTGGTTGAATTTGGATCTTCTTCATGGCAAAGGAGTTTTTACCAGGAATTTCATTCATTAAAGGTGAAAAGTGGCTTATGTGAAAAATGAGCGTTTCAGAGCGATTGGAGGCTGTTTTAGCACTGTACAGTCGCCTAAGGCTGAAAAGTGGCTTATGTGAAAAATGAGCGTTTCAGAGCGAGAGCAGCCTGTTTTTGCACTAAGCTGCATTTCACTGAAAAAAGGTCTTTCAAACAGGTTTACTAGCCTGAACTGGTTGAATTTGGATCTTCTTCATGGCAAAGGAGTTTTTACCTGGAATTTCATTCATTAAAGGTGAAATGTGGCTTATGTCAAAAATGAGCGTTTCAGAGCGATTGGAGGCTGTTTTAGCACTGTACAGTCGCCTAAGGCTGAAAAGTGGCTTATGTGAAAAATGAGCGTTTCAGAGCGAGAGCAGCCTGTTTTTGCACTAAGCTGCATTTCACTGAAAAAAGGTCTTTCAAACAGGTTTACTAGCCTGAACTGGTTGAATTTGGATCTTCTTCATGGCAAATGAGTTTTTACCTGGAATTTAATTCATTAAGGCTGAAAAGTGGGTTATGTCAAAAATGAGCGTTTCAAAGCGATAGGAGGCTGTTTTAGCACTGTACAGTCGCCTAAGGCTGAAAAGTGGCTTATGTGAAAAATGAGCGTTTCAGAGCGAGAGGAGGCTGTTTTTGCACTGTACAGTCGCCTATAAGGCTGAAAAGTGGCTTATGTGAAAAATGAGCGTTTCAGAGCGAGAGCAGCCTGTTTTTGCACTAAGCTGCATTTCACTGAAAAAAGGTCTTTCAAACAGGTTTACTAGCCTGAACTGGTTGAATTTGGATCTTATTCATGGCAAAGGAGTTTTTACCTGGAATTTAATTCATTAAAGGTGAAAAGTGGCTTATGTCAAAAATGAGCGTTTCAGAGCGATTGGAGGCTGTTTTAGCGCTGAAAAGTGGCTTATGTGAAAAATGAGCGTTTCAGAGCGATTGGAGGCTGTTTTAGCACTGTACAGTCGCCTAAGGCTGAAAAGTGGCTTATGTGAAAAATGAGCGTTTCAGAGCGAGAGCAGCCTGTTTTTGCACTAAGCTGCATTTCACTGAAAAAAGGTCTTTCAAACAGGTTTACTAGCCTGAACTGGTTGAATTTGGATCTTCTTCATGGCAAAGGAGTTTTTACCTGGAATTTCATTCATTAAAGGTGAAAAGTGGATTATGTCAAAAATGAGCGTTTCAGAGCGATTGGAGGCTGTTTTAGCGCTGAAAAGTGGCTTATGTGAAAAATGAGCGTTTCAGAGCGAGAGCAGCCTGTTTTTGCACTAAGCTGCATTTCACTGAAAAAAGGTCTTTCAAACAGGTTTACTAGCCTGAACTGGTTGAATTTGGATCTTCTTCATGGCAAATGAGTTTTTACCTGGAATTTAATTCATTAAGGCTGAAAAGTGGGTTATGTCAAAAATGAGCGTTTCAGAGCGATAGGAGGCTGTTTTAGCACTGTACAGTCGCCTAAGGCTGAAAAGTGGCTTATGTAAAAAATGAGCGTTTCAGAGCGAGAGGAGGCTGTTTTTGCACTGTACAGTCGCCTATAAGGCTGAAAAGTGGCTTATGTGAAAAATGAGCGTTTCAGAGCGAGAGCAGCCTGTTTTTGCACTAAGCTGCATTTCACTGAAAAAAGGTCTTTCAAACAGGTTTACTAGCCTGAACTGGTTGAATTTGGATCTTCTTCATGGCAAAGGAGTTTTTACCTGGAATTTCATTCATTAAAGGTGAAAAGTAGATTATGTCAAAAATGAGCGTTTCAGAGCGATTGGAGGCTGTTTTAGCGCTGAAAAGTGGCTTATGTGAAAAATGAGCGTTTCAGAGCGAGAGCAGCCTGTTTTTGCACTAAGCTGCATTTCACTGAAAAAAGGTCTTTCAAACAGGATTACTAGCCTGAACTGGTTGAATTTGGATCTTCTTCATGGCAAAGGAGTTTTTACCTGGAATTTCATTCATTAAAGGTGAAATGTGGCTTATGTCAAAATGAGCGTTTCAGAGCGATTGGAGGCTGTTTTAGCACTGTACAGTCGCCTAAGGCTGAAAAGTGGCTTATGTGAAAAATGAGCGTTTCAGAGCGAGAGCAGCCTGTTTTTGCACTAAGCTGCATTTCACTGAAAAAAGGTCTTTCAAACAGGTTTACTAGCCTGAACTGGTTGAATTTGGATCTTCTTCATGGCAAAGGAGTTTTTACCTGGAATTTCATTCATTAAAGGTGAAAAGTGGCTTATGTGAAAAATGAGCGTTTCAGAGCGATTGGAGGCTGTTTTAGCACTGTACAGTCGCCTAAGGCTGAAAAGTGGCTTATGTGAAAAATGAGCGTTTCAGAGCGAGAGCAGCCTGTTTTTGCACTAAGCTGCATTTCACTGAAAAAAGGTCTTTCAAACAGGATTACTAGCCTGAACTGGTTGAATTTGGATCTTCTTCATGGCAAAGGAGTTTTTACCTGGAATTTCATTCATTAAAGGTGAAATGTGGCTTATGTCAAAAATGAGCGTTTCAGAGCGATTGGAGGCTGTTTTAGCACTGTACAGTCGCCTAAGGCTGAAAAGTGGCTTATGTGAAAAATGAGCGTTTCAGAGCGAGAGCAGCCTGTTTTTGCACTAAGCTGCATTTCACTGAAAAAAGGTCTTTCAAACAGGTTTACTAGCCTGAACTGGTTGAATTTGGATCTTCTTCATGGCAAATGAGTTTTTACCTGGAATTTAATTCATTAAGGCTGAAAAGTGGGTTATGTCAAAAATGAGCGTTTCAGAGCGATAGGAGGCTGTTTTAGCACTGTACAGTCGCCTAAGGCTGAAAAGTGGCTTATGTGAAAAATGAGCGTTTCAGAGCGAGAGCAGCCTGTTTTTGCACTAAGCTGCATTTCACTGAAAAAAGGTCTTTCAAACAGGTTTACTAGCCTGAACTGGTTGAATTTGGATCTTCTTCATGGCAAAGGAGTTTTTACCTGGAATTTCATTCATTAAAGGTGAAAAGTGGATTATGTCAAAAATGAGCGTTTCAGAGCGATTGGAGGCTGTTTTAGCGCTGAAAAGTGGCTTATGTGAAAAATGAGCGTTTCAGAGCGAGAGCAGCCTGTTTTTGCACTAAGCTGCATTTCACTGAAAAAAGGTCTTTCAAACAGGTTTACTAGCCTGAACTGGTTGAATTTGGATCTTCTTCATGGCAAATGAGTTTTTACCTGGAATTTAATTCATTAAGGCTGAAAAGTGGGTTATGTCAAAAATGAGCGTTTCAGAGCGATAGGAGGCTGTTTTAGCACTGTACAGTCGCCTAAGGCTGAAAAGTGGCTTATGTGAAAAATGAGCGTTTCAGAGCGAGAGCAGCCTGTTTTTGCACTAAGCTGCATTTCACTGAAAAAAGGTCTTTCAAACAGGTTTACTAGCCTGAACTGGTTGAATTTGGATCTTCTTCATGGCAAAGGAGTTTTTACCTGGAATTTCATTCATTAAAGGTGAAAAGTGGATTATGTCAAAAATGAGCGTTTCAGAGCGATTGGAGGCTGTTTTAGCGCTGAAAAGTGGCTTATGTGAAAAATGAGCGTTTCAGAGCGAGAGCAGCCTGTTTTTGCACTAAGCTGCATTTCACTGAAAAAAGGTCTTTCAAACAGGTTTACTAGCCTGAACTGGTTGAATTTGGATCTTCTTCATGGCAAAGGAGTTTTTACCTGGAATTTCATTCATTAAAGGTGAAAAGTGGCTTATGTGAAAAATGAGCGTTTCAGAGCGATTGGAGGCTGTTTTAGCACTGTACAGTCGCCTAAGGCTGAAAAGTGGCTTATGTGAAAAATGAGCGTTTCAGAGCGAGAGCAGCCTGTTTTTGCACTAAGCTGCATTTCACTGAAAAAAGGTCTTTCAAACAGGTTTACTAGCCTGAACTGGTTGAATTTGGATCTTCTTCATGGCAAAGGAGTTTTTACCTGGAATTTCATTCATTAAAGGTGAAATGTGGCTTATGTCAAAAATGAGCGTTTCAGAGCGATTGGAGGCTGTTTTAGCACTGTACAGTCGCCTAAGGCTGAAAAGTGGCTTATGTGAAAAATGAGCGTTTCAGAGCGAGAGCAGCCTGTTTTTGCACTAAGCTGCATTTCACTGAAAAAAGGTCTTTCAAACAGGTTTACTAGCCTGAACTGGTTGAATTTGGATCTTCTTCATGGCAAATGAGTTTTTACCTGGAATTTAATTCATTAAGGCTGAAAAGTGGGTTATGTCAAAAATGAGCGTTTCAGAGCGATAGGAGGCTGTTTTAGCACTGTACAGTCGCCTAAGGCTGAAAAGTGGCTTATGTAAAAAATGAGCGTTTCAGAGCGAGAGGAGGCTGTTTTTGCACTGTACAGTCGCCTATAAGGCTGAAAAGTGGCTTATGTGAAAAATGAGCGTTTCAGAGCGAGAGCAGCCTGTTTTTGCACTAAGCTGCATTTCACTGAAAAAAGGTCTTTCAAACAGGTTTACTAGCCTGAACTGGTTGAATTTGGATCTTCTTCATGGCAAAGGAGTTTTTACCTGGAATTTCATTCATTAAAGGTGAAAAGTAGATTATGTCAAAAATGAGCGTTTCAGAGCGATTGGAGGCTGTTTTAGCGCTGAAAAGTGGCTTATGTGAAAAATGAGCGTTTCAGAGCGAGAGCAGCCTGTTTTTGCACTAAGCTGCATTTCACTGAAAAAAGGTCTTTCAAACAGGATTACTAGCCTGAACTGGTTGAATTTGGATCTTCTTCATGGCAAAGGAGTTTTTACCTGGAATTTCATTCATTAAAGGTGAAATGTGGCTTATGTCAAAAATGAGCGTTTCAGAGCGATTGGAGGCTGTTTTAGCACTGTACAGTCGCCTAAGGCTGAAAAGTGGCTTATGTGAAAAATGAGCGTTTCAGAGCGAGAGCAGCCTGTTTTTGCACTAAGCTGCATTTCACTGAAAAAAGGTCTTTCAAACAGGTTTACTAGCCTGAACTGGTTGAATTTGGATCTTCTTCATGGCAAATGAGTTTTTACCTGGAATTTAATTCATTAAGGCTGAAAAGTGGGTTATGTCAAAAATGAGCGTTTCAGAGCGATAGGAGGCTGTTTTAGCACTGTACAGTCGCCTAAGGCTGAAAAGTGGCTTATGTGAAAAATGAGCGTTTCAGAGCGAGAGCAGCCTGTTTTTGCACTAAGCTGCATTTCACTGAAAAAAGGTCTTTCAAACAGGTTTACTAGCCTGAACTGGTTGAATTTGGATCTTCTTCATGGCAAAGGAGTTTTTACCTGGAATTTCATTCATTAAAGGTGAAAAGTGGATTATGTCAAAAATGAGCGTTTCAGAGCGATTGGAGGCTGTTTTAGCGCTGAAAAGTGGCTTATGTGAAAAATGAGCGTTTCAGAGCGAGAGCAGCCTGTTTTTGCACTAAGCTGCATTTCACTGAAAAAAGGTCTTTCAAACAGGTTTACTAGCCTGAACTGGTTGAATTTGGATCTTCTTCATGGCAAATGAGTTTTTACCTGGAATTTAATTCATTAAGGCTGAAAAGTGGGTTATGTCAAAAATGAGCGTTTCAGAGCGATAGGAGGCTGTTTTAGCACTGTACAGTCGCCTAAGGCTGAAAAGTGGCTTATGTGAAAAATGAGCGTTTCAGAGCGAGAGCAGCCTGTTTTTGCACTAAGCTGCATTTCACTGAAAAAAGGTCTTTCAAACAGGTTTACTAGCCTGAACTGGTTGAATTTGGATCTTCTTCATGGCAAAGGAGTTTTTACCTGGAATTTCATTCATTAAAGGTGAAAAGTGGATTATGTCAAAAATGAGCGTTTCAGAGCGATTGGAGGCTGTTTTAGCGCTGAAAAGTGGCTTATGTGAAAAATGAGCGTTTCAGAGCGAGAGCAGCCTGTTTTTGCACTAAGCTGCATTTCACTGAAAAAAGGTCTTTCAAACAGGTTTACTAGCCTGAACTGGTTGAATTTGGATCTTCTTCATGGCAAAGGAGTTTTTACCTGGAATTTCATTCATTAAAGGTGAAAAGTGGCTTATGTGAAAAATGAGCGTTTCAGAGCGATTGGAGGCTGTTTTAGCACTGTACAGTCGCCTAAGGCTGAAAAGTGGCTTATGTGAAAAATGAGCGTTTCAGAGCGAGAGCAGCCTGTTTTTGCACTAAGCTGCATTTCACTGAAAAAAGGTCTTTCAAACAGGTTTACTAGCCTGAACTGGTTGAATTTGGATCTTCTTCATGGCAAAGGAGTTTTTACCTGGAATTTCATTCATTAAAGGTGAAAAGTGGATTATGTCAAAAATGAGCGTTTCAGAGCGATTGGAGGCTGTTTTAGCGCTGAAAAGTGGCTTATGTGAAAAATGAGCGTTTCAGAGCGAGAGCAGCCTGTTTTTGCACTAAGCTGCATTTCACTGAAAAAAGGTCTTTCAAACAGGTTTACTAGCCTGAACTGGTTGAATTTGGATCTTCTTCATGGCAAAGGAGTTTTTACCTGGAATTTCATTCATTAAAGGTGAAAAGTGGCTTATGTGAAAAATGAGCGTTTCAGAGCGATTGGAGGCTGTTTTAGCACTGTACAGTCGCCTAAGGCTGAAAAGTGGCTTATGTGAAAAATGAGCGTTTCAGAGCGAGAGCAGCCTGTTTTTGCACTAAGCTGCATTTCACTGAAAAAAGGTCTTTCAAACAGGTTTACTAGCCTGAACTGGTTGAATTTGGATCTTCTTCATGGCAAAGGAGTTTTTACCTGGAATTTCATTCATTAAAGGTGAAATGTGGCTTATGTCAAAAATGAGCGTTTCAGAGCGATTGGAGGCTGTTTTAGCACTGTACAGTCGCCTAAGGCTGAAAAGTGGCTTATGTGAAAAATGAGCGTTTCAGAGCGAGAGCAGCCTGTTTTTGCACTAAGCTGCATTTCACTGAAAAAAGGTCTTTCAAACAGGTTTACTAGCCTGAACTGGTTGAATTTGGATCTTCTTCATGGCAAATGAGTTTTTACCTGGAATTTAATTCATTAAGGCTGAAAAGTGGGTTATGTCAAAAATGAGCGTTTCAGAGCGATAGGAGGCTGTTTTAGCACTGTACAGTCGCCTAAGGCTGAAAAGTGGCTTATGTAAAAAATGAGCGTTTCAGAGCGAGAGGAGGCTGTTTTTGCACTGTACAGTCGCCTATAAGGCTGAAAAGTGGCTTATGTGAAAAATGAGCGTTTCAGAGCGAGAGCAGCCTGTTTTTGCACTAAGCTGCATTTCACTGAAAAAAGGTCTTTCAAACAGGTTTACTAGCCTGAACTGGTTGAATTTGGATCTTCTTCATGGCAAAGGAGTTTTTACCTGGAATTTCATTCATTAAAGGTGAAAAGTAGATTATGTCAAAAATGAGCGTTTCAGAGCGATTGGAGGCTGTTTTAGCGCTGAAAAGTGGCTTATGTGAAAAATGAGCGTTTCAGAGCGAGAGCAGCCTGTTTTTGCACTAAGCTGCATTTCACTGAAAAAAGGTCTTTCAAACAGGTTTACTAGCCTGAACTGGTTGAATTTGGATCTTCTTCATGGCAAAGGAGTTTTTACCTGGAATTTCATTCATTAAAGGTGAAAAGTGGCTTATGTGAAAAATGAGCGTTTCAGAGCGATTGGAGGCTGTTTTAGCACTGTACAGTCGCCTAAGGCTGAAAAGTGGCTTATGTGAAAAATGAGCGTTTCAGAGCGAGAGCAGCCTGTTTTTGCACTAAGCTGCATTTCACTGAAAAAAGGTCTTTCAAACAGGATTACTAGCCTGAACTGGTTGAATTTGGATCTTCTTCATGGCAAAGGAGTTTTTACCTGGAATTTCATTCATTAAAGGTGAAATGTGGCTTATGTCAAAAATGAGCGTTTCAGAGCGATTGGAGGCTGTTTTAGCACTGTACAGTCGCCTAAGGCTGAAAAGTGGCTTATGTGAAAAATGAGCGTTTCAGAGCGAGAGCAGCCTGTTTTTGCACTAAGCTGCATTTCACTGAAAAAAGGTCTTTCAAACAGGTTTACTAGCCTGAACTGGTTGAATTTGGATCTTCTTCATGGCAAATGAGTTTTTACCTGGAATTTAATTCATTAAGGCTGAAAAGTGGGTTATGTCAAAAATGAGCGTTTCAGAGCGATAGGAGGCTGTTTTAGCACTGTACAGTCGCCTAAGGCTGAAAAGTGGCTTATGTGAAAAATGAGCGTTTCAGAGCGAGAGCAGCCTGTTTTTGCACTAAGCTGCATTTCACTGAAAAAAGGTCTTTCAAACAGGTTTACTAGCCTGAACTGGTTGAATTTGGATCTTCTTCATGGCAAAGGAGTTTTTACCTGGAATTTCATTCATTAAAGGTGAAAAGTGGATTATGTCAAAAATGAGCGTTTCAGAGCGATTGGAGGCTGTTTTAGCGCTGAAAAGTGGCTTATGTGAAAAATGAGCGTTTCAGAGCGAGAGCAGCCTGTTTTTGCACTAAGCTGCATTTCACTGAAAAAAGGTCTTTCAAACAGGTTTACTAGCCTGAACTGGTTGAATTTGGATCTTCTTCATGGCAAATGAGTTTTTACCTGGAATTTAATTCATTAAGGCTGAAAAGTGGGTTATGTCAAAAATGAGCGTTTCAGAGCGATAGGAGGCTGTTTTAGCACTGTACAGTCGCCTAAGGCTGAAAAGTGGCTTATGTGAAAAATGAGCGTTTCAGAGCGAGAGCAGCCTGTTTTTGCACTAAGCTGCATTTCACTGAAAAAAGGTCTTTCAAACAGGTTTACTAGCCTGAACTGGTTGAATTTGGATCTTCTTCATGGCAAAGGAGTTTTTACCTGGAATTTCATTCATTAAAGGTGAAAAGTGGATTATGTCAAAAATGAGCGTTTCAGAGCGATTGGAGGCTGTTTTAGCGCTGAAAAGTGGCTTATGTGAAAAATGAGCGTTTCAGAGCGAGAGCAGCCTGTTTTTGCACTAAGCTGCATTTCACTGAAAAAAGGTCTTTCAAACAGGTTTACTAGCCTGAACTGGTTGAATTTGGATCTTCTTCATGGCAAAGGAGTTTTTACCTGGAATTTCATTCATTAAAGGTGAAAAGTGGCTTATGTGAAAAATGAGCGTTTCAGAGCGATTGGAGGCTGTTTTAGCACTGTACAGTCGCCTAAGGCTGAAAAGTGGCTTATGTGAAAAATGAGCGTTTCAGAGCGAGAGCAGCCTGTTTTTGCACTAAGCTGCATTTCACTGAAAAAAGGTCTTTCAAACAGGTTTACTAGCCTGAACTGGTTGAATTTGGATCTTCTTCATGGCAAAGGAGTTTTTACCTGGAATTTCATTCATTAAAGGTGAAAAGTGGATTATGTCAAAAATGAGCGTTTCAGAGCGATTGGAGGCTGTTTTAGCGCTGAAAAGTGGCTTATGTGAAAAATGAGCGTTTCAGAGCGAGAGCAGCCTGTTTTTGCACTAAGCTGCATTTCACTGAAAAAAGGTCTTTCAAACAGGTTTACTAGCCTGAACTGGTTGAATTTGGATCTTCTTCATGGCAAATGAGTTTTTACCTGGAATTTAATTCATTAAGGCTGAAAAGTGGGTTATGTCAAAAATGAGCGTTTCAGAGCGATAGGAGGCTGTTTTAGCACTGTACAGTCGCCTAAGGCTGAAAAGTGGCTTATGTGAAAAATGAGCGTTTCAGAGCGAGAGCAGCCTGTTTTTGCACTAAGCTGCATTTCACTGAAAAAAGGTCTTTCAAACAGGTTTACTAGCCTGAACTGGTTGAATTTGGATCTTCTTCATGGCAAAGGAGTTTTTACCTGGAATTTCATTCATTAAAGGTGAAAAGTGGATTATGTCAAAAATGAGCGTTTCAGAGCGATTGGAGGCTGTTTTAGCGCTGAAAAGTGGCTTATGTGAAAAATGAGCGTTTCAGAGCGAGAGCAGCCTGTTTTTGCACTAAGCTGCATTTCACTGAAAAAAGGTCTTTCAAACAGGTTTACTAGCCTGAACTGGTTGAATTTGGATCTTCTTCATGGCAAAGGAGTTTTTACCTGGAATTTCATTCATTAAAGGTGAAAAGTGGCTTATGTGAAAAATGAGCGTTTCAGAGCGATTGGAGGCTGTTTTAGCACTGTACAGTCGCCTAAGGCTGAAAAGTGGCTTATGTGAAAAATGAGCGTTTCAGAGCGAGAGCAGCCTGTTTTTGCACTAAGCTGCATTTCACTGAAAAAAGGTCTTTCAAACAGGTTTACTAGCCTGAACTGGTTGAATTTGGATCTTCTTCATGGCAAAGGAGTTTTTACCTGGAATTTCATTCATTAAAGGTGAAATGTGGCTTATGTCAAAAATGAGCGTTTCAGAGCGATTGGAGGCTGTTTTAGCACTGTACAGTCGCCTAAGGCTGAAAAGTGGCTTATGTGAAAAATGAGCGTTTCAGAGCGAGAGCAGCCTGTTTTTGCACTAAGCTGCATTTCACTGAAAAAAGGTCTTTCAAACAGGTTTACTAGCCTGAACTGGTTGAATTTGGATCTTCTTCATGGCAAATGAGTTTTTACCTGGAATTTAATTCATTAAGGCTGAAAAGTGGGTTATGTCAAAAATGAGCGTTTCAAAGCGATAGGAGGCTGTTTTAGCACTGTACAGTCGCCTAAGGCTGAAAAGTGGCTTATGTGAAAAATGAGCGTTTCAGAGCGAGAGGAGGCTGTTTTTGCACTGTACAGTCGCCTATAAGGCTGAAAAGTGGCTTATGTGAAAAATGAGCGTTTCAGAGCGAGAGCAGCCTGTTTTTGCACTAAGCTGCATTTCACTGAAAAAAGGTCTTTCAAACAGGTTTACTAGCCTGAACTGGTTGAATTTGGATCTTCTTCATGGCAAAGGAGTTTTTACCTGGAATTTCATTCATTAAAGGTGAAAAGTGGATTATGTCAAAAATGAGCGTTTCAGAGCGATTGGAGGCTGTTTTAGCACTGTACAGTCGCCTAAGGCTGAAAAGTGGCTTATGTGAAAAATGAGCGTTTCAGAGCGAGAGCAGCCTGTTTTTGCACTAAGCTGCATTTCACTGAAAAAAGGTCTTTCAAACAGGTTTACTAGCCTGAACTGGTTGAATTTGGATCTTCTTCATGGCAAATGAGTTTTTACCTGGAATTTAATTCATTAAGGCTGAAAAGTGGGTTATGTCAAAAATGAGCGTTTCAGAGCGATTGGAGGCTGTTTTAGCACTGTACAGTCGCCTAAGGCTGAAAAGTGGCTTATGTGAAAAATGAGCGTTTCAGAGCGAGAGGAGGCTGTTTTTGCACTGTACAGTCGCCTATAAGGCTGAAAAGTGGCTTATGTGAAAAATGAGCGTTTCAGAGCGAGAGCAGCCTGTTTTTGCACTAAGCTGCATTTCACTGAAAAAAGGTCTTTCAAACAGGTTTACTAGCCTGAACTGGTTGAATTTGGATCTTCTTCATGGCAAAGGAGTTTTTACCTGGAATTTAATTCATTAAAGGTGAAAAGTGGCTTATGTCAAAAATGAGCGTTTCAGAGCGATTGGAGGCTGTTTTAGCGCTGAAAAGTGGCTTTTGTGAAAAATGAGCGTTTCAGAGCGAGAGCAGCCTGTTTTTGCACTAAGCTGCATTTCACTGAAAAAAGGTCTTTCAAACAGGTTTACTAGCCTGAACTGGTTGAATTTGGATCTTCTTCATGGCAAAGGAGTTTTTACCTGGAATTTCATTCATTAAAGGTGAAATGTGGCTTATGTCAAAAATGAGCGTTTCAGAGCGATTGGAGGCTGTTTTAGCGCTGAAAAGTGGCTTATGTGAAAAATGAGCGTTTCAGAGCGAGAGCAGCCTGTTTTTGCACTAAGCTGCATTTCACTGAAAAAAGGTCTTTCAAACAGGTTTACTAGCCTGAACTGGTTGAATTTGGATCTTCTTCATGGCAAAGGAGTTTTTACCTGGAATTTCATTCATTAAAGGTGAAAAGTGGCTTATGTCAAAAATGAGCGTTTCAGAGCGATTGGAGGCTGTTTTAGCACTGTACAGTCGCCTAAGGCTGAAAAGTGGCTTATGTGAAAAATGAGCGTTTCAGAGCGAGAGCAGCCTGTTTTTGCACTAAGCTGCATTTCACTGAAAAAAGGTCTTTCAAACAGGTTTACTAGCCTGAACTGGTTGAATTTGGATCTTATTCATGGCAAAGGAGTTTTTACCTGGAATTTCATTCATTAAAGGTGAAAAGTGGCTTATGTCAAAAATGAGCGTTTCAGAGCGATTGGAGGCTGTTTTAGCACTGTACAGTCGCCTAAGGCTGAAAAGTGGCTTATGTGAAAAATGAGCGTTTCAGAGCGAGAGCAGCCTGTTTTTGCACTAAGCTGCATTTCACTGAAAAAAGGTCTTTCAAACAGGTTTACTAGCCTGAACTGGTTGAATTTGGATCTTCTTCATGGCAAATGAGTTTTTACCTGGAATTTAATTCATTAAGGCTGAAAAGTGGGTTATGTCAAAAATTAGCGTTTCAGAGCGATAGGAGGCTGTTTTAGCACTGTACAGTCGCCTAAGGCTGAAAAGTGGCTTATGTGAAAAATGAGCGTTTCAGAGCGAGAGGAGGCTGTTTTTGCACTAAGCTGCATTTCACTGAAAAAAGGTCTTTCAAACAGGTTTACTAGCCTGAACTGGTTGAATTTGGATCTTATTCATGGCAAAGGAGTTTTTACCTGGAATTTAATTCATTAAAGGTGAAAAGTGGCTTATGTCAAAAATGAGCGTTTCAGAGCGATTGGAGGCTGTTTTAGCGCTGAAAAGTGGCTTTTGTGAAAAATGAGCGTTTCAGAGCGAGAGCAGCCTGTTTTTGCACTAAGCTGCATTTCACTGAAAAAAGGTCTTTCAAACAGGTTTACTAGCCTGAACTGGTTGAATTTGGATCTTCTTCATGGCAAAGGAGTTTTTACCTGGAATTTCATTCATTAAAGGTGAAATGTGGCTTATGTCAAAAATGAGCGTTTCAGAGCGATTGGAGGCTGTTTTAGCGCTGAAAAGTGGCTTATGTGAAAAATGAGCGTTTCAGAGCGAGAGCAGCCTGTTTTTGCACTAAGCTGCATTTCACTGAAAAAAGGTCTTTCAAACAGGTTTACTAGCCTGAACTGGTTGAATTTGGATCTTCTTCATGGCAAAGGAGTTTTTACCTGGAATTTCATTCATTAAAGGTGAAAAGTGGCTTATGTCAAAAATGAGCGTTTCAGAGCGATTGGAGGCTGTTTTAGCACTGTACAGTCGCCTAAGGCTGAAAAGTGGCTTATGTGAAAAATGAGCGTTTCAGAGCGAGAGCAGCCTGTTTTTGCACTAAGCTGCATTTCACTGAAAAAAGGTCTTTCAAACAGGTTTACTAGCCTGAACTGGTTGAATTTGGATCTTCTTCATGGCAAAGGAGTTTTTACCTGGAATTTCATTCATTAAAGGTGAAAAGTGGGTTATGTCAAAAATGAGCGTTTCAGAGCGATAGGAGGCTGTTTTAGCGCTGAAAAGTGGCTTATGTGAAAAATGAGCGTTTCAGAGCGAGAGCAGCCTGTTTTTGCACTAAGCTGCATTTCACTGAAAAAAGGTCTTTCAAACAGGTTTACTAGCCTGAACTGGTTGAATTTGGATCTTCTTCATGGCAAAGGAGTTTTTACCTGGAATTTCATTCATTAAAGGTGAAAAGTGGCTTATGTCAAAAATGAGCGTTTCAGAGCGATTGGAGGCTGTTTTAGCACTGTACAGTCGCCTAAGGCTGAAAAGTGGCTTATGTGAAAAATGAGCGTTTCAGAGCGAGAGCAGCCTGTTTTTGCACTAAGCTGCATTTCACTGAAAAAAGGTCTTTCAAACAGGTTTACTAGCCTGAACTGGTTGAATTTGGATCTTCTTCATGGCAAATGAGTTTTTACCTGGAATTTAATTCATTAAGGCTGAAAAGTGGGTTATGTCAAAAATTAGCGTTTCAGAGCGATAGGAGGCTGTTTTAGCACTGTACAGTCGCCTAAGGCTGAAAAGTGGCTTATGTGAAAAATGAGCGTTTCAGAGCGAGAGGAGGCTGTTTTTGCACTAAGCTGCATTTCACTGAAAAAAGGTCTTTCAAACAGGTTTACTAGCCTGAACTGGTTGAATTTGGATCTTATTCATGGCAAAGGAGTTTTTACCTGGAATTTAATTCATTAAAGGTGAAAAGTGGCTTATGTCAAAAATGAGCGTTTCAGAGCGATTGGAGGCTGTTTTAGCGCTGAAAAGTGGCTTTTGTGAAAAATGAGCGTTTCAGAGCGAGAGCAGCCTGTTTTTGCACTAAGCTGCATTTCACTGAAAAAAGGTCTTTCAAACAGGTTTACTAGCCTGAACTGGTTGAATTTGGATCTTCTTCATGGCAAAGGAGTTTTTACCTGGAATTTCATTCATTAAAGGTGAAATGTGGCTTATGTCAAAAATGAGCGTTTCAGAGCGATTGGAGGCTGTTTTAGCGCTGAAAAGTGGCTTATGTGAAAAATGAGCGTTTCAGAGCGAGAGCAGCCTGTTTTTGCACTAAGCTGCATTTCACTGAAAAAAGGTCTTTCAAACAGGTTTACTAGCCTGAACTGGTTGAATTTGGATCTTCTTCATGGCAAAGGAGTTTTTACCTGGAATTTCATTCATTAAAGGTGAAAAGTGGCTTATGTCAAAAATGAGCGTTTCAGAGCGATTGGAGGCTGTTTTAGCACTGTACAGTCGCCTAAGGCTGAAAAGTGGCTTATGTGAAAAATGAGCGTTTCAGAGCGAGAGCAGCCTGTTTTTGCACTAAGCTGCATTTCACTGAAAAAAGGTCTTTCAAACAGGTTTACTAGCCTGAACTGGTTGAATTTGGATCTTCTTCATGGCAAAGGAGTTTTTACCTGGAATTTCATTCATTAAAGGTGAAAAGTGGGTTATGTCAAAAATGAGCGTTTCAGAGCGATAGGAGGCTGTTTTAGCGCTGAAAAGTGGCTTATGTGAAAAATGAGCGTTTCAGAGCGAGAGCAGCCTGTTTTTGCACTAAGCTGCATTTCACTGAAAAAAGGTCTTTCAAACAGGTTTACTAGCCTGAACTGGTTGAATTTGGATCTTCTTCATGGCAAAGGAGTTTTTACCTGGAATTTCATTCATTAAAGGTGAAAAGTGGCTTATGTCAAAAATGAGCGTTTCAGAGCGATTGGAGGCTGTTTTAGCGCTGAAAAGTGGCTTATGTGAAAAATGAGCGTTTCAGAGCGAGAAGAGCCTGTTTTTGCACTAAGCTGCATTTCACTGAAAAAAGGTCTTTCAAACAGGTTTACTAGCCTGAACTGGTTGAATTTGGATCTTCTTCATGGCAAATGAGTTTTTGCTTAGAATTTAATTCATTAAGGCTGAAAAGAGGGTTATGTCAAAAATGAGCGTTTCAGAGCGATAGGAGGCTGTTTTAGCACTGTACAGTCGCCTAAGGCTGAAAAGTGGCTTATGTGAAAAATGAGCGTTTCAGAGCGAGAGCAGCCTGTTTTTGCACTAAGCTGCATTTCACTGAAAAAAGGTCTTTCAAACAGGTTTACTAGCCTGAACTGGTTGAATTTGGATCTTCTTCATGGCAAAGGAGTTTTTACCTGGAATTTCATTCATTAAAGGTGAAAAGTGGCTTATGTCAAAAATGAGCGTTTCAGAGCGATTGGAGGCTGTTTTAGCACTGTACAGTCGCCTAAGGCTGAAAAGTGGCTTATGTGAAAAATGAGCGTTTCAGAGCGAGAGGAGGCTGTTTTTGCACTAAGCTGCATTTCACTGAAAAAAGGTCTTTCAAACAGGTTTACTAGCCTGAACTGGTTGAATTTGGATCTTATTCATGGCAAAGGAGTTTTTACCTGGAATTTAATTCATTAAAGGTGAAAAGTGGCTTATGTCAAAAATGAGCGTTTCAGAGCGATTGGAGGCTGTTTTAGCGCTGAAAAGTGGCTTTTGTGAAAAATGAGCGTTTCAGAGCGAGAGCAGCCTGTTTTTGCACTAAGCTGCATTTCACTGAAAAAAGGTCTTTCAAACAGGTTTACTAGCCTGAACTGGTTGAATTTGGATCTTCTTCATGGCAAAGGAGTTTTTACCTGGAATTTCATTCATTAAAGGTGAAATGTGGCTTATGTCAAAAATGAGCGTTTCAGAGCGATTGGAGGCTGTTTTAGCGCTGAAAAGTGGCTTATGTGAAAAATGAGCGTTTCAGAGCGAGAGCAGCCTGTTTTTGCACTAAGCTGCATTTCACTGAAAAAAGGTCTTTCAAACAGGTTTACTAGCCTGAACTGGTTGAATTTGGATCTTATTCATGGCAAAGGAGTTTTTACCTGGAATTTCATTCATTAAAGGTGAAAAGTGGCTTATGTCAAAAATGAGCGTTTCAGAGCGATTGGAGGCTGTTTTAGCGCTGAAAAGTGGCTTATGTGAAAAATGAGCGTTTCAGAGCGAGAGCAGCCTGTTTTTGCACTAAGCTGCATTTCACTGAAAAAAGGTCTTTCAAACAGGTTTACTAGCCTGAACTGGTTGAATTTGGATCTTCTTCATGGCAAAGGAGTTTTTACCTGGAATTTCATTCATTAAAGGTGAAAAGTGGGTTATGTCAAAAATGAGCGTTTCAGAGCGATAGGAGGCTGTTTTAGCGCTGAAAAGTGGCTTATGTGAAAAATGAGCGTTTCAGAGCGAGAGCAGCCTGTTTTTGCACTAAGCTGCATTTCACTGAAAAAAGGTCTTTCAAACAGGTTTACTAGCCTGAACTGGTTGAATTTGGATCTTCTTCATGGCAAAGGAGTTTTTACCTGGAATTTCATTCATTAAAGGTGAAAAGTGGCTTATGTCAAAAATGAGCGTTTCAGAGCGATTGGAGGCTGTTTTAGCGCTGAAAAGTGGCTTATGTGAAAAATGAGCGTTTCAGAGCGAGAAGAGCCTGTTTTTGCACTAAGCTGCATTTCACTGAAAAAAGGTCTTTCAAACAGGTTTACTAGCCTGAACTGGTTGAATTTGGATCTTCTTCATGGCAAATGAGTTTTTGCTTAGAATTTAATTCATTAAGGCTGAAAAGAGGGTTATGTCAAAAATGAGCGTTTCAGAGCGATAGGAGGCTGTTTTAGCACTGTACAGTCGCCTAAGGCTGAAAAGTGGCTTATGTGAAAAATGAGCGTTTCAGAGCGAGAGCAGCCTGTTTTTGCACTAAGCTGCATTTCACTGAAAAAAGGTCTTTCAAACAGGTTTACTAGCCTGAACTGGTTGAATTTGGATCTTCTTCATGGCAAAGGAGTTTTTACCTGGAATTTCATTCATTAAAGGTGAAAAGTGGCTTATGTCAAAAATGAGCGTTTCAGAGCGATTGGAGGCTGTTTTAGCACTGTACAGTCGCCTAAGGCTGAAAAGTGGCTTATGTGAAAAATGAGCGTTTCAGAGCGAGAGCAGCCTGTTTTTGCACTAAGCTGCATTTCACTGAAAAAAGGTCTTTCAAACAGGTTTACTAGCCTGAACTGGTTGAATTTGGATCTTCTTCATGGCAAAGGAGTTTTTACCTGGAATTTCATTCATTAAAGGTGAAAAGTGGCTTATGTCAAAAATGAGCGTTTCAGAGCGATTGGAGGCTGTTTTAGCACTGTACAGTCGCCTAAGGCTGAAAAGTGGCTTATGTGAAAAATGAGCGTTTCAGAGCGAGAGCAGCCTGTTTTTGCACTAAGCTGCATTTCACTGAAAAAAGGTCTTTCAAACAGGTTTACTAGCCTGAACTGGTTGAATTTGGATCTTCTTCATGGCAAATGAGTTTTTGCTTAGAATTTAATTCATTAAGGCTGAAAAGAGGGTTATGTCAAAAATGAGCGTTTCAGAGCGATAGGAGGCTGTTTTAGCACTGTACAGTCGCCTAAGGCTGAAAAGTGGCTTATGTGAAAAATGAGCGTTTCAGAGCGAGAGCAGCCTGTTTTTGCACTAAGCTGCATTTCACTGAAAAAAGGTCTTTCAAACAGGTTTACTAGCCTGAACTGGTTGAATTTGGATCTTCTTCATGGCAAAGGAGTTTTTACCTGGAATTTCATTCATTAAAGGTGAAAAGTGGCTTATGTCAAAAATGAGCGTTTCAGAGCGATTGGAGGCTGTTTTAGCGCTGAAAAGTGGCTTATGTGAAAAATGAGCGTTTCAGAGCGAGAGCAGCCTGTTTTTGCACTAAGCTGCATTTCACTGAAAAAAGGTCTTTCAAACAGGTTTACTAGCCTGAACTGGTTGAATTTGGATCTTCTTCATGGCAAAGGAGTTTTTACCTGGAATTTCATTCATTAAAGGTGAAAAGTGGCTTATGTCAAAAATGAGCGTTTCAGAGCGATTGGAGGCTGTTTTAGCGCTGAAAAGTGGCTTATGTGAAAAATGAGCGTTTCAGAGCGAGAGCAGCCTGTTTTTGCACTAAGCTGCATTTCACTGAAAAAAGGTCTTTCAAACAGGTTTACTAGCCTGAACTGGTTGAATTTGGATCTTCTTCATGGCAAAGGAGTTTTTACCTGGAATTTCATTCATTAAAGGTGAAAAGTGGCTTATGTCAAAAATGAGCGTTTCAGAGCGATTGGAGGCTGTTTTAGCGCTGAAAAGTGGCTTATGTGAAAAATGAGCGTTTCAGAGCGAGAGCAGCCTGTTTTTGCACTAAGCTGCATTTCACTGAAAAAAGGTCTTTCAAACAGGTTTACTAGCCTGAACTGGTTGAATTTGGATCTTCTTCATGGCAAATGAGTTTTTGCTTAGAATTTAATTCATTAAGGCTGAAAAGAGGGTTATGTCAAAAATGAGCGTTTCAGAGCGATAGGAGGCTGTTTTAGCACTGTACAGTCGCCTAAGGCTGAAAAGTGGCTTATGTGAAAAATGAGCGTTTCAGAGCGAGAGCAGCCTGTTTTTGCACTAAGCTGCATTTCACTGAAAAAAGGTCTTTCAAACAGGTTTACTAGCCTGAACTGGTTGAATTTGGATCTTCTTCATGGCAAAGGAGTTTTTACCTGGAATTTCATTCATTAAAGGTGAAAAGTGGGTTATGTCAAAAATGAGCGTTTCAGAGCGATTGGAGGCTGTTTTAGCGCTGAAAAGTGGCTTATGTGAAAAATGAGCGTTTCAGAGCGAGAGCAGCCTGTTTTTGCACTAAGCTGCATTTCACTGAAAAAAGGTCTTTCAAACAGGTTTACTAGCCTGAACTGGTTGAATTTGGATCTTCTTCATGGCAAAGGAGTTTTTACCTGGAATTTCATTCATTAAAGGTGAAAAGTGGGTTATGTCAAAAATGAGCGTTTCAGAGCGATTGGAGGCTGTTTTAGCGCTGAAAAGTGGCTTATGTGAAAAATGAGCGTTTCAGAGCGAGAGCAGCCTGTTTTTGCACTAAGCTGCATTTCACTGAAAAAAGGTCTTTCAAACAGGTTTACTAGCCTGAACTGGTTGAATTTGGATCTTCTTCATGGCAAAGGAGTTTTTACCTGGAATTTCATTCATTAAAGGTGAAAAGTGGCTTATGTCAAAAATGAGCGTTTCAGAGCGATTGGAGGCTGTTTTAGCACTGTACAGTCGCCTAAGGCTGAAAAGTGGCTTATGTGAAAAATGAGCGTTTCAGAGCGAGAGCAGCCTGTTTTTGCACTAAGCTGCATTTCACTGAAAAAAGGTCTTTCAAACAGGTTTACTAGCCTGAACTGGTTGAATTTGGATCTTCTTCATGGCAAAGGAGTTTTTACCTGGAATTTCATTCATTAAAGGTGAAAAGTGGGTTATGTCAAAAATGAGCGTTTCAGAGCGATTGGAGGCTGTTTTAGCGCTGAAAAGTGGCTTATGTGAAAAATGAGCGTTTCAGAGCGAGAGCAGCCTGTTTTTGCACTAAGCTGCATTTCACTGAAAAAAGGTCTTTCAAACAGGTTTACTAGCCTGAACTGGTTGAATTTGGATCTTCTTCATGGCAAATGAGTTTTTGCTTAGAATTTAATTCATTAAGGCTGAAAAGAGGGTTATGTCAAAAATGAGCGTTTCAGAGCGATAGGAGGCTGTTTTAGCACTGTACAGTCGCCTAAGGCTGAAAAGTGGCTTATGTGAAAAATGAGCGTTTCAGAGCGAGAGCAGCCTGTTTTTGCACTAAGCTGCATTTCACTGAAAAAAGGTCTTTCAAACAGGTTTACTAGCCTGAACTGGTTGAATTTGGATCTTCTTCATGGCAAAGGAGTTTTTACCTGGAATTTCATTCATTAAAGGTGAAAAGTGGCTTATGTCAAAAATGAGCGTTTCAGAGCGATTGGAGGCTGTTTTAGCGCTGAAAAGTGGCTTATGTGAAAAATGAGCGTTTCAGAGAGAGAGCAGCCTGTTTTTGCACTAAGCTGCATTTCACTGAAAAAAGGTCTTTCAAACAGGTTTACTAGCCTGAACTGGTTGAATTTGGATCTTCTTCATGGCAAATGAGTTTTTGCTTAGAATTTAATTCATTAAGGCTGAAAAGAGGGTTATGTCAAAAATGAGCGTTTCAGAGCGATAGGAGGCTGTTTTAGCACTGTACAGTCGCCTAAGGCTGAAAAGTGGCTTATGTGAAAAATGAGCGTTTCAGAGCGAGAGCAGCCTGTTTTTGCACTAAGCTGCATTTCACTGAAAAAAGGTCTTTCAAACAGGTTTACTAGCCTGAACTGGTTGAATTTGGATCTTCTTCATGGCAAAGGAGTTTTTACCTGGAATTTCATTCATTAAAGGTGAAAAGTGGCTTATGTCAAAAATGAGCGTTTCAGAGCGATTGGAGGCTGTTTTAGCACTGTACAGTCGCCTAAGGCTGAAAAGTGGCTTATGTGAAAAATGAGCGTTTCAGAGCGAGAGCAGCCTGTTTTTGCACTAAGCTGCATTTCACTGAAAAAAGGTCTTTCAAACAGGTTTACTAGCCTGAACTGGTTGAATTTGGATCTTCTTCATGGCAAAGGAGTTTTTACCTGGAATTTCATTCATTAAAGGTGAAAAGTGGCTTATGTCAAAAATGAGCGTTTCAGAGCGATTGGAGGCTGTTTTAGCACTGTACAGTCGCCTAAGGCTGAAAAGTGGCTTATGTGAAAAATGAGCGTTTCAGAGCGAGAGCAGCCTGTTTTTGCACTAAGCTGCATTTCACTGAAAAAAGGTCTTTCAAACAGGTTTACTAGCCTGAACTGGTTGAATTTGGATCTTCTTCATGGCAAATGAGTTTTTGCTTAGAATTTAATTCATTAAGGCTGAAAAGAGGGTTATGTCAAAAATGAGCGTTTCAGAGCGATAGGAGGCTGTTTTAGCACTGTACAGTCGCCTAAGGCTGAAAAGTGGCTTATGTGAAAAATGAGCGTTTCAGAGCGAGAGCAGCCTGTTTTTGCACTAAGCTGCATTTCACTGAAAAAAGGTCTTTCAAACAGGTTTACTAGCCTGAACTGGTTGAATTTGGATCTTCTTCATGGCAAAGGAGTTTTTACCTGGAATTTCATTCATTAAAGGTGAAAAGTGGCTTATGTCAAAAATGAGCGTTTCAGAGCGATTGGAGGCTGTTTTAGCGCTGAAAAGTGGCTTATGTGAAAAATGAGCGTTTCAGAGCGAGAGCAGCCTGTTTTTGCACTAAGCTGCATTTCACTGAAAAAAGGTCTTTCAAACAGGTTTACTAGCCTGAACTGGTTGAATTTGGATCTTCTTCATGGCAAAGGAGTTTTTACCTGGAATTTCATTCATTAAAGGTGAAAAGTGGCTTATGTCAAAAATGAGCGTTTCAGAGCGATTGGAGGCTGTTTTAGCACTGTACAGTCGCCTAAGGCTGAAAAGTGGCTTATGTGAAAAATGAGCGTTTCAGAGCGAGAGCAGCCTGTTTTTGCACTAAGCTGCATTTCACTGAAAAAAGGTCTTTCAAACAGGTTTACTAGCCTGAACTTGTTGAATTTGGATCTTCTTCATGGCAAAGGAGTTTTTACCTGGAATTTCATTCATTAAAGGTGAAAAGTGGGTTATGTCAAAAATGAGCGTTTCAGAGCGATTGGAGGCTGTTTTAGCGCTGAAAAGTGGCTTATGTGAAAAATGAGCGTTTCAGAGCGAGAGCAGCCTGTTTTTGCACTAAGCTGCATTTCACTGAAAAAAGGTCTTTCAAACAGGTTTACTAGCCTGAACTGGTTGAATTTGGATCTTCTTCATGGCAAATGAGTTTTTGCTTAGAATTTAATTCATTAAGGCTGAAAAGAGGGTTATGTCAAAAATGAGCGTTTCAGAGCGATAGGAGGCTGTTTTAGCACTGTACAGTCGCCTAAGGCTGAAAAGTGGCTTATGTGAAAAATGAGCGTTTCAGAGCGAGAGCAGCCTGTTTTTGCACTAAGCTGCATTTCACTGAAAAAAGGTCTTTCAAACAGGTTTACTAGCCTGAACTGGTTGAATTTGGATCTTCTTCATGGCAAAGGAGTTTTTACCTGGAATTTCATTCATTAAAGGTGAAAAGTGGCTTATGTCAAAAATGAGCGTTTCAGAGCGATTGGAGGCTGTTTTAGCGCTGAAAAGTGGCTTATGTGAAAAATGAGCGTTTCAGAGCGAGAGCAGCCTGTTTTTGCACTAAGCTGCATTTCACTGAAAAAAGGTCTTTCAAACAGGTTTACTAGCCTGAACTGGTTGAATTTGGATCTTCTTCATGGCAAAGGAGTTTTTACCTGGAATTTCATTCATTAAAGGTGAAAAGTGGCTTATGTCAAAAATGAGCGTTTCAGAGCGATTGGAGGCTGTTTTAGCACTGTACAGTCGCCTAAGGCTGAAAAGTGGCTTATGTGAAAAATGAGCGTTTCAGAGCGAGAGCAGCCTGTTTTTGCACTAAGCTGCATTTCACTGAAAAAAGGTCTTTCAAACAGGTTTACTAGCCTGAACTTGTTGAATTTGGATCTTCTTCATGGCAAAGGAGTTTTTACCTGGAATTTCATTCATTAAAGGTGAAAAGTGGGTTATGTCAAAAATGAGCGTTTCAGAGCGATTGGAGGCTGTTTTAAGCTGAAAAGTGGCTTATGTGAAAAATGAGCGTTTCAGAGCGAGAGCAGCCTGTTTTTGCACTAAGCTGCATTTCACTGAAAAAAGGTCTTTCAAACAGGTTTACTAGCCTGAACTGGTTGAATTTGGATCTTCTTCATGGCAAATGAGTTTTTGCTTAGAATTTAATTCATTAAGGCTGAAAAGAGGGTTATGTCAAAAATGAGCGTTTCAGAGCGATAGGAGGCTGTTTTAGCACTGTACAGTCGCCTAAGGCTGAAAAGTGGCTTATGTGAAAAATGAGCGTTTCAGAGCGAGAGCAGCCTGTTTTTGCACTAAGCTGCATTTCACTGAAAAAAGGTCTTTCAAACAGGTTTACTAGCCTGAACTGGTTGAATTTGGATCTTCTTCATGGCAAAGGAGTTTTTACCTGGAATTTCATTCATTAAAGGTGAAAAGTGGCTTATGTCAAAAATGAGCGTTTCAGAGCGATTGGAGGCTGTTTTAGCACTGTACAGTCGCCTAAGGCTGAAAAGTGGCTTATGTGAAAAATGAGCGTTTCAGAGCGAGAGCAGCCTGTTTTTGCACTAAGCTGCATTTCACTGAAAAAAGGTCTTTCAAACAGGTTTACTAGCCTGAACTTGTTGAATTTGGATCTTCTTCATGGCAAAGGAGTTTTTACCTGGAATTTCATTCATTAAAGGTGAAAAGTGGGTTATGTCAAAAATGAGCGTTTCAGAGCGATTGGAGGCTGTTTTAAGCTGAAAAGTGGCTTATGTGAAAAATGAGCGTTTCAGAGCGAGAGCAGCCTGTTTTTGCACTAAGCTGCATTTCACTGAAAAAAGGTCTTTCAAACAGGTTTACTAGCCTGAACTGGTTGAATTTGGATCTTCTTCATGGCAAATGAGTTTTTGCTTAGAATTTAATTCATTAAGGCTGAAAAGAGGGTTATGTCAAAAATGAGCGTTTCAGAGCGATAGGAGGCTGTTTTAGCACTGTACAGTCGCCTAAGGCTGAAAAGTGGCTTATGTGAAAAATGAGCGTTTCAGAGCGAGAGCAGCCTGTTTTTGCACTAAGCTGCATTTCACTGAAAAAAGGTCTTTCAAACAGGTTTACTAGCCTGAACTGGTTGAATTTGGATCTTCTTCATGGCAAAGGAGTTTTTACCTGGAATTTCATTCATTAAAGGTGAAAAGTGGCTTATGTCAAAAATGAGCGTTTCAGAGCGATTGGAGGCTGTTTTAGCGCTGAAAAGTGGCTTATGTGAAAAATGAGCGTTTCAGAGCGAGAGCAGCCTGTTTTTGCACTAAGCTGCATTTCACTGAAAAAAGGTCTTTCAAACAGGTTTACTAGCCTGAACTGGTTGAATTTGGATCTTCTTCATGGCAAATGAGTTTTTGCTTAGAATTTAATTCATTAAGGCTGAAAAGAGGGTTATGTCAAAAATGAGCGTTTCAGAGCGATTGGAGGCTGTTTTAGCACTGTACAGTCGCCTAAGGCTGAAAAGTGGCTTATGTGAAAAATGAGCGTTTCAGAGCTAGAGCAGCCTGTTTTTGCACTAAGCTGCATTTCACTGAAAAAAGGTCTTTCAAACAGGTTTACTAGCCTGAACTTGTTGAATTTGGATCTTCTTCATGGCAAAGGAGTTTTTACCTGGAATTTCATTCATTAAAGGTGAAAAGTGGGTTATGTCAAAAATGAGCGTTTCAGAGCGATTGGAGGCTGTTTTAGCGCTGAAAAGTGGCTTATGTGAAAAATGAGCGTTTCAGAGCGAGAGCAGCCTGTTTTTGCACTAAGCTGCATTTCACTGAAAAAAGGTCTTTCAAACAGGTTTACTAGCCTGAACTGGTTGAATTTGGATCTTCTTCATGGCAAATGAGTTTTTGCTTAGAATTTAATTCATTAAGGCTGAAAAGAGGGTTATGTCAAAAATGAGCGTTTCAGAGCGATAGGAGGCTGTTTTAGCACTGTACAGTCGCCTAAGGCTGAAAAGTGGCTTATGTGAAAAATGAGCGTTTCAGAGCGAGAGCAGCCTGTTTTTGCACTAAGCTGCATTTCACTGAAAAAAGGTCTTTCAAACAGGTTTACTAGCCTGAACTGGTTGAATTTGGATCTTCTTCATGGCAAATGAGTTTTTGCTTAGAATTTAATTCATTAAGGCTGAAAAGAGGGTTATGTCAAAAATGAGCGTTTCAGAGCGATAGGAGGCTGTTTTAGCACTGTACAGTCGCCTAAGGCTGAAAAGTGGCTTATGTGAAAAATGAGCGTTTCAGAGCGAGAGCAGCCTGTTTTTGCACTAAGCTGCATTTCACTGAAAAAAGGTCTTTCAAACAGGTTTACTAGCCTGAACTGGTTGAATTTGGATCTTCTTCATGGCAAAGGAGTTTTTACCTGGAATTTCATTCATTAAAGGTGAAAAGTGGCTTATGTCAAAAATGAGCGTTTCAGAGCGATTGGAGGCTGTTTTAGCGCTGAAAAGTGGCTTATGTGAAAAATGAGCGTTTCAGAGCGAGAGCAGCCTGTTTTTGCACTAAGCTGCATTTCACTGAAAAAAGGTCTTTCAAACAGGTTTACTAGCCTGAACTGGTTGAATTTGGATCTTCTTCATGGCAAAGGAGTTTTTACCTGGAATTTCATTCATTAAAGGTGAAAAGTGGCTTATGTCAAAAATGAGCGTTTCAGAGCGATTGGAGGCTGTTTTAGCGCTGAAAAGTGGCTTATGTGAAAAATGAGCGTTTCAGAGCGAGAGCAGCCTGTTTTTGCACTAAGCTGCATTTCACTGAAAAAAGGTCTTCCAACCAGGTTTACTAGCCTGAACTGGATGAATTTGGATCTTCTTCATGGCAAAGGAGTTTTTACCTGGAATTTCATTCATTAAAGGTGAAAAGTGGCTTATGTCAAAAATGAGCGTTTCAGAGCGATTGGAGGCTGTTTTAGCGCTGAAAAGTGGCTTATGTGAAAAATGAGCGTTTCAGAGCGAGAGCAGCCTGTTTTTGCACTAAGCTGCATTTCACTGAAAAAAGGTCTTTCAAACAGGTTTACTAGCCTGAACTGGTTGAATTTGGATCTTCTTCATGGCAAAGGAGTTTTTACCTGGAATTTCATTCATTAAAGGTGAAAAGTGGCTTATGTCAAAAATGAGCGTTTCAGAGCGATTGGAGGCTGTTTTAGCGCTGAAAAGTGGCTTATGTGAAAAATGAGCGTTTCAGAGCGAGAGCAGCCTGTTTTTGCACTAAGCTGCATTTCACTGAAAAAAGGTCTTTCAAACAGGTTTACTAGCCTGAACTGGTTGAATTTGGATCTTCTTCATGGCAAATGAGTTTTTGCTTAGAATTTAATTCATTAAGGCTGAAAAGAGGGTTATGTCAAAAATGAGCGTTTCAGAGCGATAGGAGGCTGTTTTAGCACTGTACAGTCGCCTAAGGCTGAAAAGTGGCTTATGTGAAAAATGAGCGTTTCAGAGCGAGAGCAGCCTGTTTTTGCACTAAGCTGCATTTCACTGAAAAAAGGTCTTTCAAACAGGTTTACTAGCCTGAACTGGTTGAATTTGGATCTTCTTCATGGCAAAGGAGTTTTTACCTGGAATTTCATTCATTAAAGGTGAAAAGTGGCTTATGTCAAAAATGAGCGTTTCAGAGCGATTGGAGGCTGTTTTAGCGCTGAAAAGTGGCTTATGTGAAAAATGAGCGTTTCAGAGCGAGAGCAGCCTGTTTTTGCACTAAGCTGCATTTCACTGAAAAAAGGTCTTTCAAACAGGTTTACTAGCCTGAACTGGTTGAATTTGGATCTTCTTCATGGCAAAGGAGTTTTTACCTGGAATTTCATTCATTAAAGGTGAAAAGTGGCTTATGTCAAAAATGAGCGTTTCAGAGCGATTGGAGGCTGTTTTAGCACTGTACAGTCGCCTAAGGCTGAAAAGTGGCTTATGTGAAAAATGAGCGTTTCAGAGCGAGAGCAGCCTGTTTTTGCACTAAGCTGCATTTCACTGAAAAAAGGTCTTTCAAACAGGTTTACTAGCCTGAACTTGTTGAATTTGGATCTTCTTCATGGCAAAGGAGTTTTTACCTGGAATTTCATTCATTAAAGGTGAAAAGTGGGTTATGTCAAAAATGAGCGTTTCAGAGCGATTGGAGGCTGTTTTAAGCTGAAAAGTGGCTTATGTGAAAAATGAGCGTTTCAGAGCGAGAGCAGCCTGTTTTTGCACTAAGCTGCATTTCACTGAAAAAAGGTCTTTCAAACAGGTTTACTAGCCTGAACTGGTTGAATTTGGATCTTCTTCATGGCAAATGAGTTTTTGCTTAGAATTTAATTCATTAAGGCTGAAAAGAGGGTTATGTCAAAAATGAGCGTTTCAGAGCGATAGGAGGCTGTTTTAGCACTGTACAGTCGCCTAAGGCTGAAAAGTGGCTTATGTGAAAAATGAGCGTTTCAGAGCGAGAGCAGCCTGTTTTTGCACTAAGCTGCATTTCACTGAAAAAAGGTCTTTCAAACAGGTTTACTAGCCTGAACTGGTTGAATTTGGATCTTCTTCATGGCAAAGGAGTTTTTACCTGGAATTTCATTCATTAAAGGTGAAAAGTGGCTTATGTCAAAAATGAGCGTTTCAGAGCGATTGGAGGCTGTTTTAGCGCTGAAAAGTGGCTTATGTGAAAAATGAGCGTTTCAGAGCGAGAGCAGCCTGTTTTTGCACTAAGCTGCATTTCACTGAAAAAAGGTCTTTCAAACAGGTTTACTAGCCTGAACTGGTTGAATTTGGATCTTCTTCATGGCAAATGAGTTTTTGCTTAGAATTTAATTCATTAAGGCTGAAAAGAGGGTTATGTCAAAAATGAGCGTTTCAGAGCGATTGGAGGCTGTTTTAGCACTGTACAGTCGCCTAAGGCTGAAAAGTGGCTTATGTGAAAAATGAGCGTTTCAGAGCTAGAGCAGCCTGTTTTTGCACTAAGCTGCATTTCACTGAAAAAAGGTCTTTCAAACAGGTTTACTAGCCTGAACTTGTTGAATTTGGATCTTCTTCATGGCAAAGGAGTTTTTACCTGGAATTTCATTCATTAAAGGTGAAAAGTGGGTTATGTCAAAAATGAGCGTTTCAGAGCGATTGGAGGCTGTTTTAGCGCTGAAAAGTGGCTTATGTGAAAAATGAGCGTTTCAGAGCGAGAGCAGCCTGTTTTTGCACTAAGCTGCATTTCACTGAAAAAAGGTCTTTCAAACAGGTTTACTAGCCTGAACTGGTTGAATTTGGATCTTCTTCATGGCAAATGAGTTTTTGCTTAGAATTTAATTCATTAAGGCTGAAAAGAGGGTTATGTCAAAAATGAGCGTTTCAGAGCGATAGGAGGCTGTTTTAGCACTGTACAGTCGCCTAAGGCTGAAAAGTGGCTTATGTGAAAAATGAGCGTTTCAGAGCGAGAGCAGCCTGTTTTTGCACTAAGCTGCATTTCACTGAAAAAAGGTCTTTCAAACAGGTTTACTAGCCTGAACTGGTTGAATTTGGATCTTCTTCATGGCAAATGAGTTTTTGCTTAGAATTTAATTCATTAAGGCTGAAAAGAGGGTTATGTCAAAAATGAGCGTTTCAGAGCGATAGGAGGCTGTTTTAGCACTGTACAGTCGCCTAAGGCTGAAAAGTGGCTTATGTGAAAAATGAGCGTTTCAGAGCGAGAGCAGCCTGTTTTTGCACTAAGCTGCATTTCACTGAAAAAAGGTCTTTCAAACAGGTTTACTAGCCTGAACTGGTTGAATTTGGATCTTCTTCATGGCAAAGGAGTTTTTACCTGGAATTTCATTCATTAAAGGTGAAAAGTGGCTTATGTCAAAAATGAGCGTTTCAGAGCGATTGGAGGCTGTTTTAGCGCTGAAAAGTGGCTTATGTGAAAAATGAGCGTTTCAGAGCGAGAGCAGCCTGTTTTTGCACTAAGCTGCATTTCACTGAAAAAAGGTCTTTCAAACAGGTTTACTAGCCTGAACTGGTTGAATTTGGATCTTCTTCATGGCAAAGGAGTTTTTACCTGGAATTTCATTCATTAAAGGTGAAAAGTGGCTTATGTCAAAAATGAGCGTTTCAGAGCGATTGGAGGCTGTTTTAGCGCTGAAAAGTGGCTTATGTGAAAAATGAGCGTTTCAGAGCGAGAGCAGCCTGTTTTTGCACTAAGCTGCATTTCACTGAAAAAAGGTCTTTCAAACAGGTTTACTAGCCTGAACTGGTTGAATTTGGATCTTCTTCATGGCAAAGGAGTTTTTACCTGGAATTTCATTCATTAAAGGTGAAAAGTGGCTTATGTCAAAAATGAGCGTTTCAGAGCGATTGGAGGCTGTTTTAGCGCTGAAAAGTGGCTTATGTGAAAAATGAGCGTTTCAGAGCGAGAGCAGCCTGTTTTTGCACTAAGCTGCATTTCACTGAAAAAAGGTCTTTCAAACAGGTTTACTAGCCTGAACTGGTTGAATTTGGATCTTCTTCATGGCAAAGGAGTTTTTACCTGGAATTTCATTCATTAAAGGTGAAAAGTGGCTTATGTCAAAAATGAGCGTTTCAGAGCGATTGGAGGCTGTTTTAGCGCTGAAAAGTGGCTTATGTGAAAAATGAGCGTTTCAGAGCGAGAGCAGCCTGTTTTTGCACTAAGCTGCATTTCACTGAAAAAAGGTCTTTCAAACAGGTTTACTAGCCTGAACTGGTTGAATTTGGATCTTCTTCATGGCAAAGGAGTTTTTACCTGGAATTTCATTCATTAAAGGTGAAAAGTGGCTTATGTCAAAAATGAGCGTTTCAGAGCGATTGGAGGCTGTTTTAGCACTGTACAGTCGCCTAAGGCTGAAAAGTGGCTTATGTGAAAAATGAGCGTTTCAGAGCTAGAGCAGCCTGTTTTTGCACTAAGCTGCATTTCACTGAAAAAAGGTCTTTCAAACAGGTTTACTAGCCTGAACTGGTTGAATTTGGATCTTCTTCATGGCAAAGGAGTTTTTACCTGGAATTTCATTCATTAAAGGTGAAAAGTGGCTTATGTCAAAAATGAGCGTTTCAGAGCGATTGGAGGCTGTTTTAGCGCTGAAAAGTGGCTTATGTGAAAAATGAGCGTTTCAGAGCGAGAGCAGCCTGTTTTTGCACTAAGCTGCATTTCACTGAAAAAAGGTCTTCCAACCAGGTTTACTAGCCTGAACTGGATGAATTTGGATCTTCTTCATGGCAAAGGAGTTTTTACCTGGAATTTCATTCATTAAAGGTGAAAAGTGGCTTATGTCAAAAATGAGCGTTTCAGAGCGATTGGAGGCTGTTTTAGCGCTGAAAAGTGGCTTATGTGAAAAATGAGCGTTTCAGAGCGAGAGCAGCCTGTTTTTGCACTAAGCTGCATTTCACTGAAAAAAGGTCTTTCAAACAGGTTTACTAGCCTGAACTGGTTGAATTTGGATCTTCTTCATGGCAAAGGAGTTTTTACCTGGAATTTCATTCATTAAAGGTGAAAAGTGGCTTATGTCAAAAATGAGCGTTTCAGAGCGATTGGAGGCTGTTTTAGCGCTGAAAAGTGGCTTATGTGAAAAATGAGCGTTTCAGAGCGAGAGCAGCCTGTTTTTGCACTAAGCTGCATTTCACTGAAAAAAGGTCTTTCAAACAGGTTTACTAGCCTGAACTGGTTGAATTTGGATCTTCTTCATGGCAAATGAGTTTTTGCTTAGAATTTAATTCATTAAGGCTGAAAAGAGGGTTATGTCAAAAATGAGCGTTTCAGAGCGATAGGAGGCTGTTTTAGCACTGTACAGTCGCCTAAGGCTGAAAAGTGGCTTATGTGAAAAATGAGCGTTTCAGAGCGAGAGCAGCCTGTTTTTGCACTAAGCTGCATTTCACTGAAAAAAGGTCTTTCAAACAGGTTTACTAGCCTGAACTGGTTGAATTTGGATCTTCTTCATGGCAAAGGAGTTTTTACCTGGAATTTCATTCATTAAAGGTGAAAAGTGGCTTATGTCAAAAATGAGCGTTTCAGAGCGATTGGAGGCTGTTTTAGCGCTGAAAAGTGGCTTATGTGAAAAATGAGCGTTTCAGAGCGAGAGCAGCCTGTTTTTGCACTAAGCTGCATTTCACTGAAAAAAGGTCTTTCAAACAGGTTTACTAGCCTGAACTGGTTGAATTTGGATCTTCTTCATGGCAAAGGAGTTTTTACCTGGAATTTCATTCATTAAAGGTGAAAAGTGGCTTATGTCAAAAATGAGCGTTTCAGAGCGATTGGAGGCTGTTTTAGCGCTGAAAAGTGGCTTATGTGAAAAATGAGCGTTTCAGAGCGAGAGCAGCCTGTTTTTGCACTAAGCTGCATTTCACTGAAAAAAGGTCTTTCAAACAGGTTTACTAGCCTGAACTGGTTGAATTTGGATCTTCTTCATGGCAAATGAGTTTTTGCTTAGAATTTAATTCATTAAGGCTGAAAAGAGGGTTATGTCAAAAATGAGCGTTTCAGAGCGATAGGAGGCTGTTTTAGCACTGTACAGTCGCCTAAGGCTGAAAAGTGGCTTATGTGAAAAATGAGCGTTTCAGAGCGAGAGCAGCCTGTTTTTGCACTAAGCTGCATTTCACTGAAAAAAGGTCTTTCAAACAGGTTTACTAGCCTGAACTGGTTGAATTTGGATCTTCTTCATGGCAAAGGAGTTTTTACCTGGAATTTCATTCATTAAAGGTGAAAAGTGGCTTATGTCAAAAATGAGCGTTTCAGAGCGATTGGAGGCTGTTTTAGCGCTGAAAAGTGGCTTATGTGAAAAATGAGCGTTTCAGAGCGAGAGCAGCCTGTTTTTGCACTAAGCTGCATTTCACTGAAAAAAGGTCTTTCAAACAGGTTTACTAGCCTGAACTGGTTGAATTTGGATCTTCTTCATGGCAAAGGAGTTTTTACCTGGAATTTCATTCATTAAAGGTGAAAAGTGGCTTATGTCAAAAATGAGCGTTTCAGAGCGATTGGAGGCTGTTTTAGCGCTGAAAAGTGGCTTATGTGAAAAATGAGCGTTTCAGAGCGAGAGCAGCCTGTTTTTGCACTAAGCTGCATTTCACTGAAAAAAGGTCTTTCAAACAGGTTTACTAGCCTGAACTGGTTGAATTTGGATCTTCTTCATGGCAAATGAGTTTTTGCTTAGAATTTAATTCATTAAGGCTGAAAAGAGGGTTATGTCAAAAATGAGCGTTTCAGAGCGATAGGAGGCTGTTTTAGCACTGTACAGTCGCCTAAGGCTGAAAAGTGGCTTATGTGAAAAATGAGCGTTTCAGAGCGAGAGCAGCCTGTTTTTGCACTAAGCTGCATTTCACTGAAAAAAGGTCTTTCAAACAGGTTTACTAGCCTGAACTGGTTGAATTTGGATCTTCTTCATGGCAAAGGAGTTTTTACCTGGAATTTCATTCATTAAAGGTGAAAAGTGGCTTATGTCAAAAATGAGCGTTTCAGAGCGATTGGAGGCTGTTTTAGCGCTGAAAAGTGGCTTATGTGAAAAATGAGCGTTTCAGAGCGAGAGCAGCCTGTTTTTGCACTAAGCTGCATTTCACTGAAAAAAGGTCTTTCAAACAGGTTTACTAGCCTGAACTGGTTGAATTTGGATCTTCTTCATGGCAAAGGAGTTTTTACCTGGAATTTCATTCATTAAAGGTGAAAAGTGGCTTATGTCAAAAATGAGCGTTTCAGAGCGATTGGAGGCTGTTTTAGCACTGTACAGTCGCCTAAGGCTGAAAAGTGGCTTATGTGAAAAATGAGCGTTTCAGAGCTAGAGCAGCCTGTTTTTGCACTAAGCTGCATTTCACTGAAAAAAGGTCTTTCAAACAGGTTTACTAGCCTGAACTTGTTGAATTTGGATCTTCTTCATGGCAAATTAGTTTTTACCTGGAATTTCATTCATTAAAGGTGAAAAGTGGGTTATGTCAAAAATGAGCGTTTCAGAGCGATTGGAGGCTGTTTTAGCGCTGAAAAGTGGCTTATGTGAAAAATGAGCGTTTCAGAGCGAGAGCAGCCTGTTTTTGCACTAAGCTGCATTTCACTGAAAAAAGGTCTTTCAAACAGGTTTACTAGCCTGAACTGGTTGAATTTGGATCTTCTTCATGGCAAAGGAGTTTTTACCTGGAATTTCATTCATTAAAGGTGAAAAGTGGCTTATGTCAAAAATGAGCGTTTCAGAGCGATTGGAGGCTGTTTTAGCGCTGAAAAGTGGCTTATGTGAAAAATGAGCGTTTCAGAGCGAGAGCAGCCTGTTTTTGCACTAAGCTGCATTTCACTGAAAAAAGGTCTTTCAAACAGGTTTACTAGCCTGAACTGGTTGAATTTGGATCTTCTTCATGGCAAAGGAGTTTTTACCTGGAATTTCATTCATTAAAGGTGAAAAGTGGCTTATGTCAAAAATGAGCGTTTCAGAGCGATTGGAGGCTGTTTTAGCGCTGAAAAGTGGCTTATGTGAAAAATGAGCGTTTCAGAGCGAGAGCAGCCTGTTTTTGCACTAAGCTGCATTTCACTGAAAAAAGGTCTTTCAAACAGGTTTACTAGCCTGAACTGGTTGAATTTGGATCTTCTTCATGGCAAAGGAGTTTTTACCTGGAATTTCATTCATTAAAGGTGAAAAGTGGCTTATGTCAAAAATGAGCGTTTCAGAGCGATTGGAGGCTGTTTTAGCACTGTACAGTCGCCTAAGGCTGAAAAGTGGCTTATGTGAAAAATGAGCGTTTCAGAGCTAGAGCAGCCTGTTTTTGCACTAAGCTGCATTTCACTGAAAAAAGGTCTTTCAAACAGGTTTACTAGCCTGAACTGGTTGAATTTGGATCTTCTTCATGGCAAAGGAGTTTTTACCTGGAATTTCATTCATTAAAGGTGAAAAGTGGCTTATGTCAAAAATGAGCGTTTCAGAGCGATTGGAGGCTGTTTTAGCGCTGAAAAGTGGCTTATGTGAAAAATGAGCGTTTCAGAGCGAGAGCAGCCTGTTTTTGCACTAAGCTGCATTTCACTGAAAAAAGGTCTTCCAACCAGGTTTACTAGCCTGAACTGGATGAATTTGGATCTTCTTCATGGCAAAGGAGTTTTTACCTGGAATTTCATTCATTAAAGGTGAAAAGTGGCTTATGTCAAAAATGAGCGTTTCAGAGCGATTGGAGGCTGTTTTAGCGCTGAAAAGTGGCTTATGTGAAAAATGAGCGTTTCAGAGCGAGAGCAGCCTGTTTTTGCACTAAGCTGCATTTCACTGAAAAAAGGTCTTTCAAACAGGTTTACTAGCCTGAACTGGTTGAATTTGGATCTTCTTCATGGCAAAGGAGTTTTTACCTGGAATTTCATTCATTAAAGGTGAAAAGTGGCTTATGTCAAAAATGAGCGTTTCAGAGCGATTGGAGGCTGTTTTAGCGCTGAAAAGTGGCTTATGTGAAAAATGAGCGTTTCAGAGCGAGAGCAGCCTGTTTTTGCACTAAGCTGCATTTCACTGAAAAAAGGTCTTTCAAACAGGTTTACTAGCCTGAACTGGTTGAATTTGGATCTTCTTCATGGCAAATGAGTTTTTGCTTAGAATTTAATTCATTAAGGCTGAAAAGAGGGTTATGTCAAAAATGAGCGTTTCAGAGCGATAGGAGGCTGTTTTAGCACTGTACAGTCGCCTAAGGCTGAAAAGTGGCTTATGTGAAAAATGAGCGTTTCAGAGCGAGAGCAGCCTGTTTTTGCACTAAGCTGCATTTCACTGAAAAAAGGTCTTTCAAACAGGTTTACTAGCCTGAACTGGTTGAATTTGGATCTTCTTCATGGCAAAGGAGTTTTTACCTGGAATTTCATTCATTAAAGGTGAAAAGTGGCTTATGTCAAAAATGAGCGTTTCAGAGCGATTGGAGGCTGTTTTAGCGCTGAAAAGTGGCTTATGTGAAAAATGAGCGTTTCAGAGCGAGAGCAGCCTGTTTTTGCACTAAGCTGCATTTCACTGAAAAAAGGTCTTTCAAACAGGTTTACTAGCCTGAACTGGTTGAATTTGGATCTTCTTCATGGCAAAGGAGTTTTTACCTGGAATTTCATTCATTAAAGGTGAAAAGTGGCTTATGTCAAAAATGAGCGTTTCAGAGCGATTGGAGGCTGTTTTAGCACTGTACAGTCGCCTAAGGCTGAAAAGTGGCTTATGTGAAAAATGAGCGTTTCAGAGCGAGAGCAGCCTGTTTTTGCACTAAGCTGCATTTCACTGAAAAAAGGTCTTTCAAACAGGTTTACTAGCCTGAACTTGTTGAATTTGGATCTTCTTCATGGCAAAGGAGTTTTTACCTGGAATTTCATTCATTAAAGGTGAAAAGTGGGTTATGTCAAAAATGAGCGTTTCAGAGCGATTGGAGGCTGTTTTAGCGCTGAAAAGTGGCTTATGTGAAAAATGAGCGTTTCAGAGCGAGAGCAGCCTGTTTTTGCACTAAGCTGCATTTCACTGAAAAAAGGTCTTTCAAACAGGTTTACTAGCCTGAACTGGTTGAATTTGGATCTTCTTCATGGCAAATGAGTTTTTGCTTAGAATTTAATTCATTAAGGCTGAAAAGAGGGTTATGTCAAAAATGAGCGTTTCAGAGCGATAGGAGGCTGTTTTAGCACTGTACAGTCGCCTAAGGCTGAAAAGTGGCTTATGTGAAAAATGAGCGTTTCAGAGCGAGAGCAGCCTGTTTTTGCACTAAGCTGCATTTCACTGAAAAAAGGTCTTTCAAACAGGTTTACTAGCCTGAACTGGTTGAATTTGGATCTTCTTCATGGCAAAGGAGTTTTTACCTGGAATTTCATTCATTAAAGGTGAAAAGTGGCTTATGTCAAAAATGAGCGTTTCAGAGCGATTGGAGGCTGTTTTAGCGCTGAAAAGTGGCTTATGTGAAAAATGAGCGTTTCAGAGCGAGAGCAGCCTGTTTTTGCACTAAGCTGCATTTCACTGAAAAAAGGTCTTTCAAACAGGTTTACTAGCCTGAAC
>NW_028175191.1:0-76863 GCF_965226575.1 Pagrus pagrus | reverse complement strand
GCCTGATCGATTTCGAGTCAATCGGTCCAGCCAATCACTAACCCTAACCCTAACCCTAACCCTAGCCTCAGCCTTAAGCCAGGCCTCATGAAAGATTGTCCCTCTGACTAAAATATTCACCAAAAATACAAATTTCACCCGAATCCAACGGGGACTGCTGTGTCTCGTTCAGCCGGTACAGGAGCACGCTTGGGGGAGATTTCGAGTCAATCGGTCCAAAGACCTGGAAGCTATTGAAAAAATCGGCCGAGGTTTTGATGAAAAATGGCCGCTTTTCCTTTAAAATATTCATGTAAAATACAAATTCCACCAGAATCCAACCAAAACTGGCGAGCCTCATTCCACCGGTGAGGAGGACATGCGTGATCAATTTCGAGTCAATCGGTCAAAAGACGACCGTGGTCCGAAACCCCAGCCCCTTAACCCTAACCCTAGCCCTAGCAGCAGCCCTTAAGCCAGCCTCATTTAAAATGGCCCCTTTCACTAAAATATTCACCAAAAATACAAATTCCACCCGAATCCAACGGGGACTGCTGTGTCTCGTTCAGCCAGTATAGGAGCACGTTTGGGAGAAGTTTCGAGTCAATCGGTCCAAAGACCTGGAAGCTATTGAAATAAATGGGCGGGGTATATTTTCGTGAAAAATGGTCTTTTCTTTAAAATATTCATGTAAAATACAAATTCCACCGGAATCCAACCAAAACTGGCGACCCTGCTTACACCAGTGAGGAGGACATGCCTGATCGATTTCGAGTCAATCGGTCCAGCCAATCACTAACCCTAACCCTAACCCTAACCCTAGCCTCAGCCTTAAGCCAGGCCTCATGAAAGATTGTCCCTCTGACTAAAATATTCACCAAAAATACAAATTTCACCCGAATCCAACGGGGACTGCTGTGTCTCGTTCAGCCGGTACAGGAGCACGCTTGGGGGAGATTTCGAGTCAATCGGTCCAAAGACCTGGAAGCTATTGAAAAAATCGGCCGAGGTTTTGATGAAAAATGGCCGCTTTTCCTTTAAAATATTCATGTAAAATACAAATTCCACCAGAATCCAACCAAAACTGGCGAGCCTCATTCCACCGGTGAGGAGGACATGCGTGATCAATTTCGAGTCAATCGGTCAAAAGACGACCGTGGTCCGAAACCCCAGCCCCTTAACCCTAACCCTAGCCCTAGCAGCAGCCCTTAAGCCAGCCTCATTTAAAATGGCCCCTTTCACTAAAATATTCACCAAAAATACAAATTCCACCCGAATCCAACGGGGACTGCTGTGTCTCGTTCAGCCAGTATAGGAGCACGTTTGGGAGAAGTTTCGAGTCAATCGGTCCAAAGACCTGGAAGCTATTGAAATAAATGGGCGGGGTATATTTTCGTGAAAAATGGTCTTTTCTTTAAAATATTCATGTAAAATACAAATTCCACCGGAATCCAACCAAAACTGGCGACCCTGCTTACACCAGTGAGGAGGACATGCCTGATCGATTTCGAGTCAATCGGTCCAGCCAATCACTAACCCTAACCCTAACCCTAACCCTAGCCTCAGCCTTAAGCCAGGCCTCATGAAAGATTGTCCCTCTGACTAAAATATTCACCAAAAATACAAATTTCACCCGAATCCAACGGGGACTGCTGTGTCTCGTTCAGCCGGTACAGGAGCACGCTTGGGGGAGATTTCGAGTCAATCGGTCCAAAGACCTGGAAGCTATTGAAAAAATCGGCCGAGGTTTTGATGAAAAATGGCCGCTTTTCCTTTAAAATATTCATGTAAAATACAAATTCCACCAGAATCCAACCAAAACTGGCGAGCCTCATTCCACCGGTGAGGAGGACATGCGTGATCAATTTCGAGTCAATCGGTCAAAAGACGACCGTGGTCCGAAACCCCAGCCCCTTAACCCTAACCCTAGCCCTAGCAGCAGCCCTTAAGCCAGCCTCATTTAAAATGGCCCCTTTCACTAAAATATTCACCAAAAATACAAATTCCACCCGAATCCAACGGGGACTGCTGTGTCTCGTTCAGCCAGTATAGGAGCACGTTTGGGAGAAGTTTCGAGTCAATCGGGCCAAAGACCTGGAAGCTATTGAAATAAATGGGCGGGGTATATTTTCGTGAAAAATGGTCTTTTCTTTAAAATATTCATGTAAAATACAAATTCCACCGGAATCCAACCAAAACTGGCGACCCTGCTTACACCAGTGAGGAGGACATGCCTGATCGATTTCGAGTCAATCGGTCCAGCCAATCACTAACCCTAACCCTAACCCTAACCCTAGCCTCAGCCTTAAGCCAGGCCTCATGAAAGATTGTCCCTCTGACTAAAATATTCACCAAAAATACAAATTTCACCCGAATCCAACGGGGACTGCTGTGTCTCGTTCAGCCGGTACAGGAGCACGCTTGGGGGAGATTTCGAGTCAATCGGTCCAAAGACCTGGAAGCTATTGAAAAAATCGGCCGAGGTTTTGATGAAAAATGGCCGCTTTTCCTTTAAAATATTCATGTAAAATACAAATTCCACCAGAATCCAACCAAAACTGGCGAGCCTCATTCCACCGGTGAGGAGGACATGCGTGATCAATTTCGAGTCAATCGGTCAAAAGACGACCGTGGTCCGAAACCCCAGCCCCTTAACCCTAACCCTAGCCCTAGCAGCAGCCCTTAAGCCAGCCTCATTTAAAATGGCCCCTTTCACTAAAATATTCACCAAAAATACAAATTCCACCCGAATCCAACGGGGACTGCTGTGTCTCGTTCAGCCAGTATAGGAGCACGTTTGGGAGAAGTTTCGAGTCAATCGGGCCAAAGACCTGGAAGCTATTGAAATAAATGGGCGGGGTATATTTTCGTGAAAAATGGTCTTTTCTTTAAAATATTCATGTAAAATACAAATTCCACCGGAATCCAACCAAAACTGGCGACCCTGCTTACACCAGTGAGGAGGACATGCCTGATCGATTTCGAGTCAATCGGTCCAGCCAATCACTAACCCTAACCCTAACCCTAACCCTAGCCTCAGCCTTAAGCCAGGCCTCATGAAAGATTGTCCCTCTGACTAAAATATTCACCAAAAATACAAATTTCACCCGAATCCAACGGGGACTGCTGTGTCTCGTTCAGCCGGTACAGGAGCACGCTTGGGGGAGATTTCGAGTCAATCGGTCCAAAGACCTGGAAGCTATTGAAAAAATCGGCCGAGGTTTTGATGAAAAATGGCCGCTTTTCCTTTAAAATATTCATGTAAAATACAAATTCCACCAGAATCCAACCAAAACTGGCGAGCCTCATTCCACCGGTGAGGAGGACATGCGTGATCAATTTCGAGTCAATCGGTCAAAAGACGACCGTGGTCCGAAACCCCAGCCCCTTAACCCTAACCCTAGCCCTAGCAGCAGCCCTTAAGCCAGCCTCATTTAAAATGGCCCCTTTCACTAAAATATTCACCAAAAATACAAATTCCACCCGAATCCAACGGGGACTGCTGTGTCTCGTTCAGCCAGTATAGGAGCACGTTTGGGAGAAGTTTCGAGTCAATCGGGCCAAAGACCTGGAAGCTATTGAAATAAATGGGCGGGGTATATTTTCGTGAAAAATGGTCTTTTCTTTAAAATATTCATGTAAAATACAAATTCCACCGGAATCCAACCAAAACTGGCGACCCTGCTTACACCAGTGAGGAGGACATGCCTGATCGATTTCGAGTCAATCGGTCCAGCCAATCACTAACCCTAACCCTAACCCTAACCCTAGCCTCAGCCTTAAGCCAGGCCTCATGAAAGATTGTCCCTCTGACTAAAATATTCACCAAAAATACAAATTTCACCCGAATCCAACGGGGACTGCTGTGTCTCGTTCAGCCGGTACAGGAGCACGCTTGGGGGAGATTTCGAGTCAATCGGTCCAAAGACCTGGAAGCTATTGAAAAAATCGGCCGAGGTTTTGATGAAAAATGGCCGCTTTTCCTTTAAAATATTCATGTAAAATACAAATTCCACCAGAATCCAACCAAAACTGGCGAGCCTCATTCCACCGGTGAGGAGGACATGCGTGATCAATTTCGAGTCAATCGGTCAAAAGACGACCGTGGTCCGAAACCCCAGCCCCTTAACCCTAACCCTAGCCCTAGCAGCAGCCCTTAAGCCAGCCTCATTTAAAATGGCCCCTTTCACTAAAATATTCACCAAAAATACAAATTCCACCCGAATCCAACGGGGACTGCTGTGTCTCGTTCAGCCAGTATAGGAGCACGTTTGGGAGAAGTTTCGAGTCAATCGGGCCAAAGACCTGGAAGCTATTGAAATAAATGGGCGGGGTATATTTTCGTGAAAAATGGTCTTTTCTTTAAAATATTCATGTAAAATACAAATTCCACCGGAATCCAACCAAAACTGGCGACCCTGCTTACACCAGTGAGGAGGACATGCCTGATCGATTTCGAGTCAATCGGTCCAGCCAATCACTAACCCTAACCCTAACCCTAACCCTAGCCTCAGCCTTAAGCCAGGCCTCATGAAAGATTGTCCCTCTGACTAAAATATTCACCAAAAATACAAATTCCACCCGAATCCAACGGGGACTGCTGTGTCTCGTTCAGCCAGTATAGGAGCACGTTTGGGAGAAGTTTCGAGTCAATCGGGCCAAAGACCTGGAAGCTATTGAAATAAATGGGCGGGGTATATTTTCGTGAAAAATGGTCTTTTCTTTAAAATATTCATGTAAAATACAAATTCCACCGGAATCCAACCAAAACTGGCGACCCTGCTTACACCAGTGAGGAGGACATGCCTGATCGATTTCGAGTCAATCGGTCCAGCCAATCACTAACCCTAACCCTAACCCTAACCCTAGCCTCAGCCTTAAGCCAGGCCTCATGAAAGATTGTCCCTCTGACTAAAATATTCACCAAAAATACAAATTTCACCCGAATCCAACGGGGACTGCTGTGTCTCGTTCAGCCGGTACAGGAGCACGCTTGGGGGAGATTTCGAGTCAATCGGTCCAAAGACCTGGAAGCTATTGAAAAAATCGGCCGAGGTTTTGATGAAAAATGGCCGCTTTTCCTTTAAAATATTCATGTAAAATACAAATTCCACCAGAATCCAACCAAAACTGGCGAGCCTCATTCCACCGGTGAGGAGGACATGCGTGATCAATTTCGAGTCAATCGGTCAAAAGACGACCGTGGTCCGAAACCCCAGCCCCTTAACCCTAACCCTAGCCCTAGCAGCAGCCCTTAAGCCAGCCTCATTTAAAATGGCCCCTTTCACTAAAATATTCACCAAAAATACAAATTCCACCCGAATCCAACGGGGACTGCTGTGTCTCGTTCAGCCAGTATAGGAGCACGTTTGGGAGAAGTTTCGAGTCAATCGGGCCAAAGACCTGGAAGCTATTGAAATAAATGGGCGGGGTATATTTTCGTGAAAAATGGTCTTTTCTTTAAAATATTCATGTAAAATACAAATTCCACCGGAATCCAACCAAAACTGGCGACCCTGCTTACACCAGTGAGGAGGACATGCCTGATCGATTTCGAGTCAATCGGTCCAGCCAATCACTAACCCTAACCCTAACCCTAACCCTAGCCTCAGCCTTAAGCCAGGCCTCATGAAAGATTGTCCCTCTGACTAAAATATTCACCAAAAATACAAATTTCACCCGAATCCAACGGGGACTGCTGTGTCTCGTTCAGCCGGTACAGGAGCACGCTTGGGGGAGATTTCGAGTCAATCGGTCCAAAGACCTGGAAGCTATTGAAAAAATCGGCCGAGGTTTTGATGAAAAATGGCCGCTTTTCCTTTAAAATATTCATGTAAAATACAAATTCCACCAGAATCCAACCAAAACTGGCGAGCCTCATTCCACCGGTGAGGAGGACATGCGTGATCAATTTCGAGTCAATCGGTCAAAAGACGACCGTGGTCCGAAACCCCAGCCCCTTAACCCTAACCCTAGCCCTAGCAGCAGCCCTTAAGCCAGCCTCATTTAAAATGGCCCCTTTCACTAAAATATTCACCAAAAATACAAATTCCACCCGAATCCAACGGGGACTGCTGTGTCTCGTTCAGCCAGTATAGGAGCACGTTTGGGAGAAGTTTCGAGTCAATCGGGCCAAAGACCTGGAAGCTATTGAAATAAATGGGCGGGGTATATTTTCGTGAAAAATGGTCTTTTCTTTAAAATATTCATGTAAAATACAAATTCCACCGGAATCCAACCAAAACTGGCGACCCTGCTTACACCAGTGAGGAGGACATGCCTGATCGATTTCGAGTCAATCGGTCCAGCCAATCACTAACCCTAACCCTAACCCTAACCCTAGCCTCAGCCTTAAGCCAGGCCTCATGAAAGATTGTCCCTCTGACTAAAATATTCACCAAAAATACAAATTTCACCCGAATCCAACGGGGACTGCTGTGTCTCGTTCAGCCGGTACAGGAGCACGCTTGGGGGAGATTTCGAGTCAATCGGTCCAAAGACCTGGAAGCTATTGAAAAAATCGGCCGAGGTTTTGATGAAAAATGGCCGCTTTTCCTTTAAAATATTCATGTAAAATACAAATTCCACCAGAATCCAACCAAAACTGGCGAGCCTCATTCCACCGGTGAGGAGGACATGCGTGATCAATTTCGAGTCAATCGGTCAAAAGACGACCGTGGTCCGAAACCCCAGCCCCTTAACCCTAACCCTAGCCCTAGCAGCAGCCCTTAAGCCAGCCTCATTTAAAATGGCCCCTTTCACTAAAATATTCACCAAAAATACAAATTCCACCCGAATCCAACGGGGACTGCTGTGTCTCGTTCAGCCAGTATAGGAGCACGTTTGGGAGAAGTTTCGAGTCAATCGGGCCAAAGACCTGGAAGCTATTGAAATAAATGGGCGGGGTATATTTTCGTGAAAAATGGTCTTTTCTTTAAAATATTCATGTAAAATACAAATTCCACCGGAATCCAACCAAAACTGGCGACCCTGCTTACACCAGTGAGGAGGACATGCCTGATCGATTTCGAGTCAATCGGTCCAGCCAATCACTAACCCTAACCCTAACCCTAACCCTAGCCTCAGCCTTAAGCCAGGCCTCATGAAAGATTGTCCCTCTGACTAAAATATTCACCAAAAATACAAATTTCACCCGAATCCAACGGGGACTGCTGTGTCTCGTTCAGCCGGTACAGGAGCACGCTTGGGGGAGATTTCGAGTCAATCGGTCCAAAGACCTGGAAGCTATTGAAAAAATCGGCCGAGGTTTTGATGAAAAATGGCCGCTTTTCCTTTAAAATATTCATGTAAAATACAAATTCCACCAGAATCCAACCAAAACTGGCGAGCCTCATTCCACCGGTGAGGAGGACATGCGTGATCAATTTCGAGTCAATCGGTCAAAAGACGACCGTGGTCCGAAACCCCAGCCCCTTAACCCTAACCCTAGCCCTAGCAGCAGCCCTTAAGCCAGCCTCATTTAAAATGGCCCCTTTCACTAAAATATTCACCAAAAATACAAATTCCACCCGAATCCAACGGGGACTGCTGTGTCTCGTTCAGCCAGTATAGGAGCACGTTTGGGAGAAGTTTCGAGTCAATCGGGCCAAAGACCTGGAAGCTATTGAAATAAATGGGCGGGGTATATTTTCGTGAAAAATGGTCTTTTCTTTAAAATATTCATGTAAAATACAAATTCCACCGGAATCCAACCAAAACTGGCGACCCTGCTTACACCAGTGAGGAGGACATGCCTGATCGATTTCGAGTCAATCGGTCCAGCCAATCACTAACCCTAACCCTAACCCTAACCCTAGCCTCAGCCTTAAGCCAGGCCTCATGAAAGATTGTCCCTCTGACTAAAATATTCACCAAAAATACAAATTTCACCCGAATCCAACGGGGACTGCTGTGTCTCGTTCAGCCGGTACAGGAGCACGCTTGGGGGAGATTTCGAGTCAATCGGTCCAAAGACCTGGAAGCTATTGAAAAAATCGGCCGAGGTTTTGATGAAAAATGGCCGCTTTTCCTTTAAAATATTCATGTAAAATACAAATTCCACCAGAATCCAACCAAAACTGGCGAGCCTCATTCCACCGGTGAGGAGGACATGCGTGATCAATTTCGAGTCAATCGGTCAAAAGACGACCGTGGTCCGAAACCCCAGCCCCTTAACCCTAACCCTAGCCCTAGCAGCAGCCCTTAAGCCAGCCTCATTTAAAATGGCCCCTTTCACTAAAATATTCACCAAAAATACAAATTCCACCCGAATCCAACGGGGACTGCTGTGTCTCGTTCAGCCAGTATAGGAGCACGTTTGGGAGAAGTTTCGAGTCAATCGGGCCAAAGACCTGGAAGCTATTGAAATAAATGGGCGGGGTATATTTTCGTGAAAAATGGTCTTTTCTTTAAAATATTCATGTAAAATACAAATTCCACCGGAATCCAACCAAAACTGGCGACCCTGCTTACACCAGTGAGGAGGACATGCCTGATCGATTTCGAGTCAATCGGTCCAGCCAATCACTAACCCTAACCCTAACCCTAACCCTAGCCTCAGCCTTAAGCCAGGCCTCATGAAAGATTGTCCCTCTGACTAAAATATTCACCAAAAATACAAATTTCACCCGAATCCAACGGGGACTGCTGTGTCTCGTTCAGCCGGTACAGGAGCACGCTTGGGGGAGATTTCGAGTCAATCGGTCCAAAGACCTGGAAGCTATTGAAAAAATCGGCCGAGGTTTTGATGAAAAATGGCCGCTTTTCCTTTAAAATATTCATGTAAAATACAAATTCCACCAGAATCCAACCAAAACTGGCGAGCCTCATTCCACCGGTGAGGAGGACATGCGTGATCAATTTCGAGTCAATCGGTCAAAAGACGACCGTGGTCCGAAACCCCAGCCCCTTAACCCTAACCCTAGCCCTAGCAGCAGCCCTTAAGCCAGCCTCATTTAAAATGGCCCCTTTCACTAAAATATTCACCAAAAATACAAATTCCACCCGAATCCAACGGGGACTGCTGTGTCTCGTTCAGCCAGTATAGGAGCACGTTTGGGAGAAGTTTCGAGTCAATCGGGCCAAAGACCTGGAAGCTATTGAAATAAATGGGCGGGGTATATTTTCGTGAAAAATGGTCTTTTCTTTAAAATATTCATGTAAAATACAAATTCCACCGGAATCCAACCAAAACTGGCGACCCTGCTTACACCAGTGAGGAGGACATGCCTGATCGATTTCGAGTCAATCGGTCCAGCCAATCACTAACCCTAACCCTAACCCTAACCCTAGCCTCAGCCTTAAGCCAGGCCTCATGAAAGATTGTCCCTCTGACTAAAATATTCACCAAAAATACAAATTTCACCCGAATCCAACGGGGACTGCTGTGTCTCGTTCAGCCGGTACAGGAGCACGCTTGGGGGAGATTTCGAGTCAATCGGTCCAAAGACCTGGAAGCTATTGAAAAAATCGGCCGAGGTTTTGATGAAAAATGGCCGCTTTTCCTTTAAAATATTCATGTAAAATACAAATTCCACCAGAATCCAACCAAAACTGGCGAGCCTCATTCCACCGGTGAGGAGGACATGCGTGATCAATTTCGAGTCAATCGGTCAAAAGACGACCGTGGTCCGAAACCCCAGCCCCTTAACCCTAACCCTAGCCCTAGCAGCAGCCCTTAAGCCAGCCTCATTTAAAATGGCCCCTTTCACTAAAATATTCACCAAAAATACAAATTCCACCCGAATCCAACGGGGACTGCTGTGTCTCGTTCAGCCAGTATAGGAGCACGTTTGGGAGAAGTTTCGAGTCAATCGGGCCAAAGACCTGGAAGCTATTGAAATAAATGGGCGGGGTATATTTTCGTGAAAAATGGTCTTTTCTTTAAAATATTCATGTAAAATACAAATTCCACCGGAATCCAACCAAAACTGGCGACCCTGCTTACACCAGTGAGGAGGACATGCCTGATCGATTTCGAGTCAATCGGTCCAGCCAATCACTAACCCTAACCCTAACCCTAACCCTAGCCTCAGCCTTAAGCCAGGCCTCATGAAAGATTGTCCCTCTGACTAAAATATTCACCAAAAATACAAATTTCACCCGAATCCAACGGGGACTGCTGTGTCTCGTTCAGCCGGTACAGGAGCACGCTTGGGGGAGATTTCGAGTCAATCGGTCCAAAGACCTGGAAGCTATTGAAAAAATCGGCCGAGGTTTTGATGAAAAATGGCCGCTTTTCCTTTAAAATATTCATGTAAAATACAAATTCCACCAGAATCCAACCAAAACTGGCGAGCCTCATTCCACCGGTGAGGAGGACATGCGTGATCAATTTCGAGTCAATCGGTCAAAAGACGACCGTGGTCCGAAACCCCAGCCCCTTAACCCTAACCCTAGCCCTAGCAGCAGCCCTTAAGCCAGCCTCATTTAAAATGGCCCCTTTCACTAAAATATTCACCAAAAATACAAATTCCACCCGAATCCAACGGGGACTGCTGTGTCTCGTTCAGCCAGTATAGGAGCACGTTTGGGAGAAGTTTCGAGTCAATCGGGCCAAAGACCTGGAAGCTATTGAAATAAATGGGCGGGGTATATTTTCGTGAAAAATGGTCTTTTCTTTAAAATATTCATGTAAAATACAAATTCCACCGGAATCCAACCAAAACTGGCGACCCTGCTTACACCAGTGAGGAGGACATGCCTGATCGATTTCGAGTCAATCGGTCCAGCCAATCACTAACCCTAACCCTAACCCTAACCCTAGCCTCAGCCTTAAGCCAGGCCTCATGAAAGATTGTCCCTCTGACTAAAATATTCACCAAAAATACAAATTTCACCCGAATCCAACGGGGACTGCTGTGTCTCGTTCAGCCGGTACAGGAGCACGCTTGGGGGAGATTTCGAGTCAATCGGTCCAAAGACCTGGAAGCTATTGAAAAAATCGGCCGAGGTTTTGATGAAAAATGGCCGCTTTTCCTTTAAAATATTCATGTAAAATACAAATTCCACCAGAATCCAACCAAAACTGGCGAGCCTCATTCCACCGGTGAGGAGGACATGCGTGATCAATTTCGAGTCAATCGGTCAAAAGACGACCGTGGTCCGAAACCCCAGCCCCTTAACCCTAACCCTAGCCCTAGCAGCAGCCCTTAAGCCAGCCTCATTTAAAATGGCCCCTTTCACTAAAATATTCACCAAAAATACAAATTCCACCCGAATCCAACGGGGACTGCTGTGTCTCGTTCAGCCAGTATAGGAGCACGTTTGGGAGAAGTTTCGAGTCAATCGGGCCAAAGACCTGGAAGCTATTGAAATAAATGGGCGGGGTATATTTTCGTGAAAAATGGTCTTTTCTTTAAAATATTCATGTAAAATACAAATTCCACCGGAATCCAACCAAAACTGGCGACCCTGCTTACACCAGTGAGGAGGACATGCCTGATCGATTTCGAGTCAATCGGTCCAGCCAATCACTAACCCTAACCCTAACCCTAACCCTAGCCTCAGCCTTAAGCCAGGCCTCATGAAAGATTGTCCCTCTGACTAAAATATTCACCAAAAATACAAATTTCACCCGAATCCAACGGGGACTGCTGTGTCTCGTTCAGCCGGTACAGGAGCACGCTTGGGGGAGATTTCGAGTCAATCGGTCCAAAGACCTGGAAGCTATTGAAAAAATCGGCCGAGGTTTTGATGAAAAATGGCCGCTTTTCCTTTAAAATATTCATGTAAAATACAAATTCCACCAGAATCCAACCAAAACTGGCGAGCCTCATTCCACCGGTGAGGAGGACATGCGTGATCAATTTCGAGTCAATCGGTCAAAAGACGACCGTGGTCCGAAACCCCAGCCCCTTAACCCTAACCCTAGCCCTAGCAGCAGCCCTTAAGCCAGCCTCATTTAAAATGGCCCCTTTCACTAAAATATTCACCAAAAATACAAATTCCACCCGAATCCAACGGGGACTGCTGTGTCTCGTTCAGCCAGTATAGGAGCACGTTTGGGAGAAGTTTCGAGTCAATCGGGCCAAAGACCTGGAAGCTATTGAAATAAATGGGCGGGGTATATTTTCGTGAAAAATGGTCTTTTCTTTAAAATATTCATGTAAAATACAAATTCCACCGGAATCCAACCAAAACTGGCGACCCTGCTTACACCAGTGAGGAGGACATGCCTGATCGATTTCGAGTCAATCGGTCCAGCCAATCACTAACCCTAACCCTAACCCTAACCCTAGCCTCAGCCTTAAGCCAGGCCTCATGAAAGATTGTCCCTCTGACTAAAATATTCACCAAAAATACAAATTTCACCCGAATCCAACGGGGACTGCTGTGTCTCGTTCAGCCGGTACAGGAGCACGCTTGGGGGAGATTTCGAGTCAATCGGTCCAAAGACCTGGAAGCTATTGAAAAAATCGGCCGAGGTTTTGATGAAAAATGGCCGCTTTTCCTTTAAAATATTCATGTAAAATACAAATTCCACCAGAATCCAACCAAAACTGGCGAGCCTCATTCCACCGGTGAGGAGGACATGCGTGATCAATTTCGAGTCAATCGGTCAAAAGACGACCGTGGTCCGAAACCCCAGCCCCTTAACCCTAACCCTAGCCCTAGCAGCAGCCCTTAAGCCAGCCTCATTTAAAATGGCCCCTTTCACTAAAATATTCACCAAAAATACAAATTCCACCCGAATCCAACGGGGACTGCTGTGTCTCGTTCAGCCAGTATAGGAGCACGTTTGGGAGAAGTTTCGAGTCAATCGGGCCAAAGACCTGGAAGCTATTGAAATAAATGGGCGGGGTATATTTTCGTGAAAAATGGTCTTTTCTTTAAAATATTCATGTAAAATACAAATTCCACCGGAATCCAACCAAAACTGGCGACCCTGCTTACACCAGTGAGGAGGACATGCCTGATCGATTTCGAGTCAATCGGTCCAGCCAATCACTAACCCTAACCCTAACCCTAACCCTAGCCTCAGCCTTAAGCCAGGCCTCATGAAAGATTGTCCCTCTGACTAAAATATTCACCAAAAATACAAATTTCACCCGAATCCAACGGGGACTGCTGTGTCTCGTTCAGCCGGTACAGGAGCACGCTTGGGGGAGATTTCGAGTCAATCGGTCCAAAGACCTGGAAGCTATTGAAAAAATCGGCCGAGGTTTTGATGAAAAATGGCCGCTTTTCCTTTAAAATATTCATGTAAAATACAAATTCCACCAGAATCCAACCAAAACTGGCGAGCCTCATTCCACCGGTGAGGAGGACATGCGTGATCAATTTCGAGTCAATCGGTCAAAAGACGACCGTGGTCCGAAACCCCAGCCCCTTAACCCTAACCCTAGCCCTAGCAGCAGCCCTTAAGCCAGCCTCATTTAAAATGGCCCCTTTCACTAAAATATTCACCAAAAATACAAATTCCACCCGAATCCAACGGGGACTGCTGTGTCTCGTTCAGCCAGTATAGGAGCACGTTTGGGAGAAGTTTCGAGTCAATCGGGCCAAAGACCTGGAAGCTATTGAAATAAATGGGCGGGGTATATTTTCGTGAAAAATGGTCTTTTCTTTAAAATATTCATGTAAAATACAAATTCCACCGGAATCCAACCAAAACTGGCGACCCTGCTAACACCAGTGAGGAGGACATGCCTGATCGATTTCGAGTCAATCGGTCCAGCCAATCACTAACCCTAACCCTAACCCTAACCCTAGCCTCAGCCTTAAGCCAGGCCTCATGAAAGATTGTCCCTCTGACTAAAATATTCACCAAAAATACAAATTTCACCCGAATCCAACGGGGACTGCTGTGTCTCGTTCAGCCGGTACAGGAGCACGCTTGGGGGAGATTTCGAGTCAATCGGTCCAAAGACCTGGAAGCTATTGAAAAAATCGGCCGAGGTTTTGATGAAAAATGGCCGCTTTTCCTTTAAAATATTCATGTAAAATACAAATTCCACCAGAATCCAACCAAAACTGGCGAGCCTCATTCCACCGGTGAGGAGGACATGCGTGATCAATTTCGAGTCAATCGGTCAAAAGACGACCGTGGTCCGAAACCCCAGCCCCTTAACCCTAACCCTAGCCCTAGCAGCAGCCCTTAAGCCAGCCTCATTTAAAATGGCCCCTTTCACTAAAATATTCACCAAAAATACAAATTCCACCCGAATCCAACGGGGACTGCTGTGTCTCGTTCAGCCAGTATAGGAGCACGTTTGGGAGAAGTTTCGAGTCAATCGGGCCAAAGACCTGGAAGCTATTGAAATAAATGGGCGGGGTATATTTTCGTGAAAAATGGTCTTTTCTTTAAAATATTCATGTAAAATACAAATTCCACCGGAATCCAACCAAAACTGGCGACCCTGCTTACACCAGTGAGGAGGACATGCCTGATCGATTTCGAGTCAATCGGTCCAGCCAATCACTAACCCTAACCCTAACCCTAACCCTAGCCTCAGCCTTAAGCCAGGCCTCATGAAAGATTGTCCCTCTGACTAAAATATTCACCAAAAATACAAATTTCACCCGAATCCAACGGGGACTGCTGTGTCTCGTTCAGCCGGTACAGGAGCACGCTTGGGGGAGATTTCGAGTCAATCGGTCCAAAGACCTGGAAGCTATTGAAAAAATCGGCCGAGGTTTTGATGAAAAATGGCCGCTTTTCCTTTAAAATATTCATGTAAAATACAAATTCCACCAGAATCCAACCAAAACTGGCGAGCCTCATTCCACCGGTGAGGAGGACATGCGTGATCAATTTCGAGTCAATCGGTCAAAAGACGACCGTGGTCCGAAACCCCAGCCCCTTAACCCTAACCCTAGCCCTAGCAGCAGCCCTTAAGCCAGCCTCATTTAAAATGGCCCCTTTCACTAAAATATTCACCAAAAATACAAATTCCACCCGAATCCAACGGGGACTGCTGTGTCTCGTTCAGCCAGTATAGGAGCACGTTTGGGAGAAGTTTCGAGTCAATCGGTCCAAAGACCTGGAAGCTATTGAAATAAATGGGCGGGGTATATTTTCGTGAAAAATGGTCTTTTCTTTAAAATATTCATGTAAAATACAAATTCCACCGGAATCCAACCAAAACTGGCGACCCTGCTTACACCAGTGAGGAGGACATGCCTGATCGATTTCGAGTCAATCGGTCCAGCCAATCACTAACCCTAACCCTAACCCTAACCCTAGCCTCAGCCTTAAGCCAGGCCTCATGAAAGATTGTCCCTCTGACTAAAATATTCACCAAAAATACAAATTTCACCCGAATCCAACGGGGACTGCTGTGTCTCGTTCAGCCGGTACAGGAGCACGCTTGGGGGAGATTTCGAGTCAATCGGTCCAAAGACCTGGAAGCTATTGAAAAAATCGGCCGAGGTTTTGATGAAAAATGGCCGCTTTTCCTTTAAAATATTCATGTAAAATACAAATTCCACCAGAATCCAACCAAAACTGGCGAGCCTCATTCCACCGGTGAGGAGGACATGCGTGATCAATTTCGAGTCAATCGGTCAAAAGACGACCGTGGTCCGAAACCCCAGCCCCTTAACCCTAACCCTAGCCCTAGCAGCAGCCCTTAAGCCAGCCTCATTTAAAATGGCCCCTTTCACTAAAATATTCACCAAAAATACAAATTCCACCCGAATCCAACGGGGACTGCTGTGTCTCGTTCAGCCAGTATAGGAGCACGTTTGGGAGAAGTTTCGAGTCAATCGGGCCAAAGACCTGGAAGCTATTGAAATAAATGGGCGGGGTATATTTTCGTGAAAAATGGTCTTTTCTTTAAAATATTCATGTAAAATACAAATTCCACCGGAATCCAACCAAAACTGGCGACCCTGCTTACACCAGTGAGGAGGACATGCCTGATCGATTTCGAGTCAATCGGTCCAGCCAATCACTAACCCTAACCCTAACCCTAACCCTAGCCTCAGCCTTAAGCCAGGCCTCATGAAAGATTGTCCCTCTGACTAAAATATTCACCAAAAATACAAATTTCACCCGAATCCAACGGGGACTGCTGTGTCTCGTTCAGCCGGTACAGGAGCACGCTTGGGGGAGATTTCGAGTCAATCGGTCCAAAGACCTGGAAGCTATTGAAAAAATCGGCCGAGGTTTTGATGAAAAATGGCCGCTTTTCCTTTAAAATATTCATGTAAAATACAAATTCCACCAGAATCCAACCAAAACTGGCGAGCCTCATTCCACCGGTGAGGAGGACATGCGTGATCAATTTCGAGTCAATCGGTCAAAAGACGACCGTGGTCCGAAACCCCAGCCCCTTAACCCTAACCCTAGCCCTAGCAGCAGCCCTTAAGCCAGCCTCATTTAAAATGGCCCCTTTCACTAAAATATTCACCAAAAATACAAATTCCACCCGAATCCAACGGGGACTGCTGTGTCTCGTTCAGCCAGTATAGGAGCACGTTTGGGAGAAGTTTCGAGTCAATCGGTCCAAAGACCTGGAAGCTATTGAAATAAATGGGCGGGGTATATTTTCGTGAAAAATGGTCTTTTCTTTAAAATATTCATGTAAAATACAAATTCCACCGGAATCCAACCAAAACTGGCGACCCTGCTTACACCAGTGAGGAGGACATGCCTGATCGATTTCGAGTCAATCGGTCCAGCCAATCACTAACCCTAACCCTAACCCTAACCCTAGCCTCAGCCTTAAGCCAGGCCTCATGAAAGATTGTCCCTCTGACTAAAATATTCACCAAAAATACAAATTTCACCCGAATCCAACGGGGACTGCTGTGTCTCGTTCAGCCGGTACAGGAGCACGCTTGGGGGAGATTTCGAGTCAATCGGTCCAAAGACCTGGAAGCTATTGAAAAAATCGGCCGAGGTTTTGATGAAAAATGGCCGCTTTTCCTTTAAAATATTCATGTAAAATACAAATTCCACCAGAATCCAACCAAAACTGGCGAGCCTCATTCCACCGGTGAGGAGGACATGCGTGATCAATTTCGAGTCAATCGGTCAAAAGACGACCGTGGTCCGAAACCCCAGCCCCTTAACCCTAACCCTAGCCCTAGCAGCAGCCCTTAAGCCAGCCTCATTTAAAATGGCCCCTTTCACTAAAATATTCACCAAAAATACAAATTCCACCCGAATCCAACGGGGACTGCTGTGTCTCGTTCAGCCAGTATAGGAGCACGTTTGGGAGAAGTTTCGAGTCAATCGGGCCAAAGACCTGGAAGCTATTGAAATAAATGGGCGGGGTATATTTTCGTGAAAAATGGTCTTTTCTTTAAAATATTCATGTAAAATACAAATTCCACCGGAATCCAACCAAAACTGGCGACCCTGCTTACACCAGTGAGGAGGACATGCCTGATCGATTTCGAGTCAATCGGTCCAGCCAATCACTAACCCTAACCCTAACCCTAACCCTAGCCTCAGCCTTAAGCCAGGCCTCATGAAAGATTGTCCCTCTGACTAAAATATTCACCAAAAATACAAATTTCACCCGAATCCAACGGGGACTGCTGTGTCTCGTTCAGCCGGTACAGGAGCACGCTTGGGGGAGATTTCGAGTCAATCGGTCCAAAGACCTGGAAGCTATTGAAAAAATCGGCCGAGGTTTTGATGAAAAATGGCCGCTTTTCCTTTAAAATATTCATGTAAAATACAAATTCCACCAGAATCCAACCAAAACTGGCGAGCCTCATTCCACCGGTGAGGAGGACATGCGTGATCAATTTCGAGTCAATCGGTCAAAAGACGACCGTGGTCCGAAACCCCAGCCCCTTAACCCTAACCCTAGCCCTAGCAGCAGCCCTTAAGCCAGCCTCATTTAAAATGGCCCCTTTCACTAAAATATTCACCAAAAATACAAATTCCACCCGAATCCAACGGGGACTGCTGTGTCTCGTTCAGCCAGTATAGGAGCACGTTTGGGAGAAGTTTCGAGTCAATCGGGCCAAAGACCTGGAAGCTATTGAAATAAATGGGCGGGGTATATTTTCGTGAAAAATGGTCTTTTCTTTAAAATATTCATGTAAAATACAAATTCCACCGGAATCCAACCAAAACTGGCGACCCTGCTTACACCAGTGAGGAGGACATGCCTGATCGATTTCGAGTCAATCGGTCCAGCCAATCACTAACCCTAACCCTAACCCTAACCCTAGCCTCAGCCTTAAGCCAGGCCTCATGAAAGATTGTCCCTCTGACTAAAATATTCACCAAAAATACAAATTTCACCCGAATCCAACGGGGACTGCTGTGTCTCGTTCAGCCGGTACAGGAGCACGCTTGGGGGAGATTTCGAGTCAATCGGTCCAAAGACCTGGAAGCTATTGAAAAAATCGGCCGAGGTTTTGATGAAAAATGGCCGCTTTTCCTTTAAAATATTCATGTAAAATACAAATTCCACCAGAATCCAACCAAAACTGGCGAGCCTCATTCCACCGGTGAGGAGGACATGCGTGATCAATTTCGAGTCAATCGGTCAAAAGACGACCGTGGTCCGAAACCCCAGCCCCTTAACCCTAACCCTAGCCCTAGCAGCAGCCCTTAAGCCAGCCTCATTTAAAATGGCCCCTTTCACTAAAATATTCACCAAAAATACAAATTCCACCCGAATCCAACGGGGACTGCTGTGTCTCGTTCAGCCAGTATAGGAGCACGTTTGGGAGAAGTTTCGAGTCAATCGGGCCAAAGACCTGGAAGCTATTGAAATAAATGGGCGGGGTATATTTTCGTGAAAAATGGTCTTTTCTTTAAAATATTCATGTAAAATACAAATTCCACCGGAATCCAACCAAAACTGGCGACCCTGCTTACACCAGTGAGGAGGACATGCCTGATCGATTTCGAGTCAATCGGTCCAGCCAATCACTAACCCTAACCCTAACCCTAACCCTAGCCTCAGCCTTAAGCCAGGCCTCATGAAAGATTGTCCCTCTGACTAAAATATTCACCAAAAATACAAATTTCACCCGAATCCAACGGGGACTGCTGTGTCTCGTTCAGCCGGTACAGGAGCACGCTTGGGGGAGATTTCGAGTCAATCGGTCCAAAGACCTGGAAGCTATTGAAAAAATCGGCCGAGGTTTTGATGAAAAATGGCCGCTTTTCCTTTAAAATATTCATGTAAAATACAAATTCCACCAGAATCCAACCAAAACTGGCGAGCCTCATTCCACCGGTGAGGAGGACATGCGTGATCAATTTCGAGTCAATCGGTCAAAAGACGACCGTGGTCCGAAACCCCAGCCCCTTAACCCTAACCCTAGCCCTAGCAGCAGCCCTTAAGCCAGCCTCATTTAAAATGGCCCCTTTCACTAAAATATTCACCAAAAATACAAATTCCACCCGAATCCAACGGGGACTGCTGTGTCTCGTTCAGCCAGTATAGGAGCACGTTTGGGAGAAGTTTCGAGTCAATCGGTCCAAAGACCTGGAAGCTATTGAAATAAATGGGCGGGGTATATTTTCGTGAAAAATGGTCTTTTCTTTAAAATATTCATGTAAAATACAAATTCCACCGGAATCCAACCAAAACTGGCGACCCTGCTTACACCAGTGAGGAGGACATGCCTGATCGATTTCGAGTCAATCGGTCCAGCCAATCACTAACCCTAACCCTAACCCTAACCCTAGCCTCAGCCTTAAGCCAGGCCTCATGAAAGATTGTCCCTCTGACTAAAATATTCACCAAAAATACAAATTTCACCCGAATCCAACGGGGACTGCTGTGTCTCGTTCAGCCGGTACAGGAGCACGCTTGGGGGAGATTTCGAGTCAATCGGTCCAAAGACCTGGAAGCTATTGAAAAAATCGGCCGAGGTTTTGATGAAAAATGGCCGCTTTTCCTTTAAAATATTCATGTAAAATACAAATTCCACCAGAATCCAACCAAAACTGGCGAGCCTCATTCCACCGGTGAGGAGGACATGCGTGATCAATTTCGAGTCAATCGGTCAAAAGACGACCGTGGTCCGAAACCCCAGCCCCTTAACCCTAACCCTAGCCCTAGCAGCAGCCCTTAAGCCAGCCTCATTTAAAATGGCCCCTTTCACTAAAATATTCACCAAAAATACAAATTCCACCCGAATCCAACGGGGACTGCTGTGTCTCGTTCAGCCAGTATAGGAGCACGTTTGGGAGAAGTTTCGAGTCAATCGGTCCAAAGACCTGGAAGCTATTGAAATAAATGGGCGGGGTATATTTTCGTGAAAAATGGTCTTTTCTTTAAAATATTCATGTAAAATACAAATTCCACCGGAATCCAACCAAAACTGGCGACCCTGCTTACACCAGTGAGGAGGACATGCCTGATCGATTTCGAGTCAATCGGTCCAGCCAATCACTAACCCTAACCCTAACCCTAACCCTAGCCTCAGCCTTAAGCCAGGCCTCATGAAAGATTGTCCCTCTGACTAAAATATTCACCAAAAATACAAATTTCACCCGAATCCAACGGGGACTGCTGTGTCTCGTTCAGCCGGTACAGGAGCACGCTTGGGGGAGATTTCGAGTCAATCGGTCCAAAGACCTGGAAGCTATTGAAAAAATCGGCCGAGGTTTTGATGAAAAATGGCCGCTTTTCCTTTAAAATATTCATGTAAAATACAAATTCCACCAGAATCCAACCAAAACTGGCGAGCCTCATTCCACCGGTGAGGAGGACATGCGTGATCAATTTCGAGTCAATCGGTCAAAAGACGACCGTGGTCCGAAACCCCAGCCCCTTAACCCTAACCCTAGCCCTAGCAGCAGCCCTTAAGCCAGCCTCATTTAAAATGGCCCCTTTCACTAAAATATTCACCAAAAATACAAATTCCACCCGAATCCAACGGGGACTGCTGTGTCTCGTTCAGCCAGTATAGGAGCACGTTTGGGAGAAGTTTCGAGTCAATCGGTCCAAAGACCTGGAAGCTATTGAAATAAATGGGCGGGGTATATTTTCGTGAAAAATGGTCTTTTCTTTAAAATATTCATGTAAAATACAAATTCCACCGGAATCCAACCAAAACTGGCGACCCTGCTTACACCAGTGAGGAGGACATGCCTGATCGATTTCGAGTCAATCGGTCCAGCCAATCACTAACCCTAACCCTAACCCTAACCCTAGCCTCAGCCTTAAGCCAGGCCTCATGAAAGATTGTCCCTCTGACTAAAATATTCACCAAAAATACAAATTTCACCCGAATCCAACGGGGACTGCTGTGTCTCGTTCAGCCGGTACAGGAGCACGCTTGGGGGAGATTTCGAGTCAATCGGTCCAAAGACCTGGAAGCTATTGAAAAAATCGGCCGAGGTTTTGATGAAAAATGGCCGCTTTTCCTTTAAAATATTCATGTAAAATACAAATTCCACCAGAATCCAACCAAAACTGGCGAGCCTCATTCCACCGGTGAGGAGGACATGCGTGATCAATTTCGAGTCAATCGGTCAAAAGACGACCGTGGTCCGAAACCCCAGCCCCTTAACCCTAACCCTAGCCCTAGCAGCAGCCCTTAAGCCAGCCTCATTTAAAATGGCCCCTTTCACTAAAATATTCACCAAAAATACAAATTCCACCCGAATCCAACGGGGACTGCTGTGTCTCGTTCAGCCAGTATAGGAGCACGTTTGGGAGAAGTTTCGAGTCAATCGGTCCAAAGACCTGGAAGCTATTGAAATAAATGGGCGGGGTATATTTTCGTGAAAAATGGTCTTTTCTTTAAAATATTCATGTAAAATACAAATTCCACCGGAATCCAACCAAAACTGGCGACCCTGCTTACACCAGTGAGGAGGACATGCCTGATCGATTTCGAGTCAATCGGTCCAGCCAATCACTAACCCTAACCCTAACCCTAACCCTAGCCTCAGCCTTAAGCCAGGCCTCATGAAAGATTGTCCCTCTGACTAAAATATTCACCAAAAATACAAATTTCACCCGAATCCAACGGGGACTGCTGTGTCTCGTTCAGCCGGTACAGGAGCACGCTTGGGGGAGATTTCGAGTCAATCGGTCCAAAGACCTGGAAGCTATTGAAAAAATCGGCCGAGGTTTTGATGAAAAATGGCCGCTTTTCCTTTAAAATATTCATGTAAAATACAAATTCCACCAGAATCCAACCAAAACTGGCGAGCCTCATTCCACCGGTGAGGAGGACATGCGTGATCAATTTCGAGTCAATCGGTCAAAAGACGACCGTGGTCCGAAACCCCAGCCCCTTAACCCTAACCCTAGCCCTAGCAGCAGCCCTTAAGCCAGCCTCATTTAAAATGGCCCCTTTCACTAAAATATTCACCAAAAATACAAATTCCACCCGAATCCAACGGGGACTGCTGTGTCTCGTTCAGCCAGTATAGGAGCACGTTTGGGAGAAGTTTCGAGTCAATCGGTCCAAAGACCTGGAAGCTATTGAAATAAATGGGCGGGGTATATTTTCGTGAAAAATGGTCTTTTCTTTAAAATATTCATGTAAAATACAAATTCCACCGGAATCCAACCAAAACTGGCGACCCTGCTTACACCAGTGAGGAGGACATGCCTGATCGATTTCGAGTCAATCGGTCCAGCCAATCACTAACCCTAACCCTAACCCTAACCCTAGCCTCAGCCTTAAGCCAGGCCTCATGAAAGATTGTCCCTCTGACTAAAATATTCACCAAAAATACAAATTTCACCCGAATCCAACGGGGACTGCTGTGTCTCGTTCAGCCGGTACAGGAGCACGCTTGGGGGAGATTTCGAGTCAATCGGTCCAAAGACCTGGAAGCTATTGAAAAAATCGGCCGAGGTTTTGATGAAAAATGGCCGCTTTTCCTTTAAAATATTCATGTAAAATACAAATTCCACCAGAATCCAACCAAAACTGGCGAGCCTCATTCCACCGGTGAGGAGGACATGCGTGATCAATTTCGAGTCAATCGGTCAAAAGACGACCGTGGTCCGAAACCCCAGCCCCTTAACCCTAACCCTAGCCCTAGCAGCAGCCCTTAAGCCAGCCTCATTTAAAATGGCCCCTTTCACTAAAATATTCACCAAAAATACAAATTCCACCCGAATCCAACGGGGACTGCTGTGTCTCGTTCAGCCAGTATAGGAGCACGTTTGGGAGAAGTTTCGAGTCAATCGGTCCAAAGACCTGGAAGCTATTGAAATAAATGGGCGGGGTATATTTTCGTGAAAAATGGTCTTTTCTTTAAAATATTCATGTAAAATACAAATTCCACCGGAATCCAACCAAAACTGGCGACCCTGCTTACACCAGTGAGGAGGACATGCCTGATCGATTTCGAGTCAATCGGTCCAGCCAATCACTAACCCTAACCCTAACCCTAACCCTAGCCTCAGCCTTAAGCCAGGCCTCATGAAAGATTGTCCCTCTGACTAAAATATTCACCAAAAATACAAATTTCACCCGAATCCAACGGGGACTGCTGTGTCTCGTTCAGCCGGTACAGGAGCACGCTTGGGGGAGATTTCGAGTCAATCGGTCCAAAGACCTGGAAGCTATTGAAAAAATCGGCCGAGGTTTTGATGAAAAATGGCCGCTTTTCCTTTAAAATATTCATGTAAAATACAAATTCCACCAGAATCCAACCAAAACTGGCGAGCCTCATTCCACCGGTGAGGAGGACATGCGTGATCAATTTCGAGTCAATCGGTCAAAAGACGACCGTGGTCCGAAACCCCAGCCCCTTAACCCTAACCCTAGCCCTAGCAGCAGCCCTTAAGCCAGCCTCATTTAAAATGGCCCCTTTCACTAAAATATTCACCAAAAATACAAATTCCACCCGAATCCAACGGGGACTGCTGTGTCTCGTTCAGCCAGTATAGGAGCACGTTTGGGAGAAGTTTCGAGTCAATCGGTCCAAAGACCTGGAAGCTATTGAAATAAATGGGCGGGGTATATTTTCGTGAAAAATGGTCTTTTCTTTAAAATATTCATGTAAAATACAAATTCCACCGGAATCCAACCAAAACTGGCGACCCTGCTTACACCAGTGAGGAGGACATGCCTGATCGATTTCGAGTCAATCGGTCCAGCCAATCACTAACCCTAACCCTAACCCTAACCCTAGCCTCAGCCTTAAGCCAGGCCTCATGAAAGATTGTCCCTCTGACTAAAATATTCACCAAAAATACAAATTTCACCCGAATCCAACGGGGACTGCTGTGTCTCGTTCAGCCGGTACAGGAGCACGCTTGGGGGAGATTTCGAGTCAATCGGTCCAAAGACCTGGAAGCTATTGAAAAAATCGGCCGAGGTTTTGATGAAAAATGGCCGCTTTTCCTTTAAAATATTCATGTAAAATACAAATTCCACCAGAATCCAACCAAAACTGGCGAGCCTCATTCCACCGGTGAGGAGGACATGCGTGATCAATTTCGAGTCAATCGGTCAAAAGACGACCGTGGTCCGAAACCCCAGCCCCTTAACCCTAACCCTAGCCCTAGCAGCAGCCCTTAAGCCAGCCTCATTTAAAATGGCCCCTTTCACTAAAATATTCACCAAAAATACAAATTCCACCCGAATCCAACGGGGACTGCTGTGTCTCGTTCAGCCAGTATAGGAGCACGTTTGGGAGAAGTTTCGAGTCAATCGGTCCAAAGACCTGGAAGCTATTGAAATAAATGGGCGGGGTATATTTTCGTGAAAAATGGTCTTTTCTTTAAAATATTCATGTAAAATACAAATTCCACCGGAATCCAACCAAAACTGGCGACCCTGCTTACACCAGTGAGGAGGACATGCCTGATCGATTTCGAGTCAATCGGTCCAGCCAATCACTAACCCTAACCCTAACCCTAACCCTAGCCTCAGCCTTAAGCCAGGCCTCATGAAAGATTGTCCCTCTGACTAAAATATTCACCAAAAATACAAATTTCACCCGAATCCAACGGGGACTGCTGTGTCTCGTTCAGCCGGTACAGGAGCACGCTTGGGGGAGATTTCGAGTCAATCGGTCCAAAGACCTGGAAGCTATTGAAAAAATCGGCCGAGGTTTTGATGAAAAATGGCCGCTTTTCCTTTAAAATATTCATGTAAAATACAAATTCCACCAGAATCCAACCAAAACTGGCGAGCCTCATTCCACCGGTGAGGAGGACATGCGTGATCAATTTCGAGTCAATCGGTCAAAAGACGACCGTGGTCCGAAACCCCAGCCCCTTAACCCTAACCCTAGCCCTAGCAGCAGCCCTTAAGCCAGCCTCATTTAAAATGGCCCCTTTCACTAAAATATTCACCAAAAATACAAATTCCACCCGAATCCAACGGGGACTGCTGTGTCTCGTTCAGCCAGTATAGGAGCACGTTTGGGAGAAGTTTCGAGTCAATCGGTCCAAAGACCTGGAAGCTATTGAAATAAATGGGCGGGGTATATTTTCGTGAAAAATGGTCTTTTCTTTAAAATATTCATGTAAAATACAAATTCCACCGGAATCCAACCAAAACTGGCGACCCTGCTTACACCAGTGAGGAGGACATGCCTGATCGATTTCGAGTCAATCGGTCCAGCCAATCACTAACCCTAACCCTAACCCTAACCCTAGCCTCAGCCTTAAGCCAGGCCTCATGAAAGATTGTCCCTCTGACTAAAATATTCACCAAAAATACAAATTTCACCCGAATCCAACGGGGACTGCTGTGTCTCGTTCAGCCGGTACAGGAGCACGCTTGGGGGAGATTTCGAGTCAATCGGTCCAAAGACCTGGAAGCTATTGAAAAAATCGGCCGAGGTTTTGATGAAAAATGGCCGCTTTTCCTTTAAAATATTCATGTAAAATACAAATTCCACCAGAATCCAACCAAAACTGGCGAGCCTCATTCCACCGGTGAGGAGGACATGCGTGATCAATTTCGAGTCAATCGGTCAAAAGACGACCGTGGTCCGAAACCCCAGCCCCTTAACCCTAACCCTAGCCCTAGCAGCAGCCCTTAAGCCAGCCTCATTTAAAATGGCCCCTTTCACTAAAATATTCACCAAAAATACAAATTCCACCCGAATCCAACGGGGACTGCTGTGTCTCGTTCAGCCAGTATAGGAGCACGTTTGGGAGAAGTTTCGAGTCAATCGGTCCAAAGACCTGGAAGCTATTGAAATAAATGGGCGGGGTATATTTTCGTGAAAAATGGTCTTTTCTTTAAAATATTCATGTAAAATACAAATTCCACCGGAATCCAACCAAAACTGGCGACCCTGCTTACACCAGTGAGGAGGACATGCCTGATCGATTTCGAGTCAATCGGTCCAGCCAATCACTAACCCTAACCCTAACCCTAACCCTAGCCTCAGCCTTAAGCCAGGCCTCATGAAAGATTGTCCCTCTGACTAAAATATTCACCAAAAATACAAATTTCACCCGAATCCAACGGGGACTGCTGTGTCTCGTTCAGCCGGTACAGGAGCACGCTTGGGGGAGATTTCGAGTCAATCGGTCCAAAGACCTGGAAGCTATTGAAAAAATCGGCCGAGGTTTTGATGAAAAATGGCCGCTTTTCCTTTAAAATATTCATGTAAAATACAAATTCCACCAGAATCCAACCAAAACTGGCGAGCCTCATTCCACCGGTGAGGAGGACATGCGTGATCAATTTCGAGTCAATCGGTCAAAAGACGACCGTGGTCCGAAACCCCAGCCCCTTAACCCTAACCCTAGCCCTAGCAGCAGCCCTTAAGCCAGCCTCATTTAAAATGGCCCCTTTCACTAAAATATTCACCAAAAATACAAATTCCACCCGAATCCAACGGGGACTGCTGTGTCTCGTTCAGCCAGTATAGGAGCACGTTTGGGAGAAGTTTCGAGTCAATCGGTCCAAAGACCTGGAAGCTATTGAAATAAATGGGCGGGGTATATTTTCGTGAAAAATGGTCTTTTCTTTAAAATATTCATGTAAAATACAAATTCCACCGGAATCCAACCAAAACTGGCGACCCTGCTTACACCAGTGAGGAGGACATGCCTGATCGATTTCGAGTCAATCGGTCCAGCCAATCACTAACCCTAACCCTAACCCTAACCCTAGCCTCAGCCTTAAGCCAGGCCTCATGAAAGATTGTCCCTCTGACTAAAATATTCACCAAAAATACAAATTTCACCCGAATCCAACGGGGACTGCTGTGTCTCGTTCAGCCGGTACAGGAGCACGCTTGGGGGAGATTTCGAGTCAATCGGTCCAAAGACCTGGAAGCTATTGAAAAAATCGGCCGAGGTTTTGATGAAAAATGGCCGCTTTTCCTTTAAAATATTCATGTAAAATACAAATTCCACCAGAATCCAACCAAAACTGGCGAGCCTCATTCCACCGGTGAGGAGGACATGCGTGATCAATTTCGAGTCAATCGGTCAAAAGACGACCGTGGTCCGAAACCCCAGCCCCTTAACCCTAACCCTAGCCCTAGCAGCAGCCCTTAAGCCAGCCTCATTTAAAATGGCCCCTTTCACTAAAATATTCACCAAAAATACAAATTCCACCCGAATCCAACGGGGACTGCTGTGTCTCGTTCAGCCAGTATAGGAGCACGTTTGGGAGAAGTTTCGAGTCAATCGGTCCAAAGACCTGGAAGCTATTGAAATAAATGGGCGGGGTATATTTTCGTGAAAAATGGTCTTTTCTTTAAAATATTCATGTAAAATACAAATTCCACCGGAATCCAACCAAAACTGGCGACCCTGCTTACACCAGTGAGGAGGACATGCCTGATCGATTTCGAGTCAATCGGTCCAGCCAATCACTAACCCTAACCCTAACCCTAACCCTAGCCTCAGCCTTAAGCCAGGCCTCATGAAAGATTGTCCCTCTGACTAAAATATTCACCAAAAATACAAATTTCACCCGAATCCAACGGGGACTGCTGTGTCTCGTTCAGCCGGTACAGGAGCACGCTTGGGGGAGATTTCGAGTCAATCGGTCCAAAGACCTGGAAGCTATTGAAAAAATCGGCCGAGGTTTTGATGAAAAATGGCCGCTTTTCCTTTAAAATATTCATGTAAAATACAAATTCCACCAGAATCCAACCAAAACTGGCGAGCCTCATTCCACCGGTGAGGAGGACATGCGTGATCAATTTCGAGTCAATCGGTCAAAAGACGACCGTGGTCCGAAACCCCAGCCCCTTAACCCTAACCCTAGCCCTAGCAGCAGCCCTTAAGCCAGCCTCATTTAAAATGGCCCCTTTCACTAAAATATTCACCAAAAATACAAATTCCACCCGAATCCAACGGGGACTGCTGTGTCTCGTTCAGCCAGTATAGGAGCACGTTTGGGAGAAGTTTCGAGTCAATCGGTCCAAAGACCTGGAAGCTATTGAAATAAATGGGCGGGGTATATTTTCGTGAAAAATGGTCTTTTCTTTAAAATATTCATGTAAAATACAAATTCCACCGGAATCCAACCAAAACTGGCGACCCTGCTTACACCAGTGAGGAGGACATGCCTGATCGATTTCGAGTCAATCGGTCCAGCCAATCACTAACCCTAACCCTAACCCTAACCCTAGCCTCAGCCTTAAGCCAGGCCTCATGAAAGATTGTCCCTCTGACTAAAATATTCACCAAAAATACAAATTTCACCCGAATCCAACGGGGACTGCTGTGTCTCGTTCAGCCGGTACAGGAGCACGCTTGGGGGAGATTTCGAGTCAATCGGTCCAAAGACCTGGAAGCTATTGAAAAAATCGGCCGAGGTTTTGATGAAAAATGGCCGCTTTTCCTTTAAAATATTCATGTAAAATACAAATTCCACCAGAATCCAACCAAAACTGGCGAGCCTCATTCCACCGGTGAGGAGGACATGCGTGATCAATTTCGAGTCAATCGGTCAAAAGACGACCGTGGTCCGAAACCCCAGCCCCTTAACCCTAACCCTAGCCCTAGCAGCAGCCCTTAAGCCAGCCTCATTTAAAATGGCCCCTTTCACTAAAATATTCACCAAAAATACAAATTCCACCCGAATCCAACGGGGACTGCTGTGTCTCGTTCAGCCAGTATAGGAGCACGTTTGGGAGAAGTTTCGAGTCAATCGGTCCAAAGACCTGGAAGCTATTGAAATAAATGGGCGGGGTATATTTTCGTGAAAAATGGTCTTTTCTTTAAAATATTCATGTAAAATACAAATTCCACCGGAATCCAACCAAAACTGGCGACCCTGCTTACACCAGTGAGGAGGACATGCCTGATCGATTTCGAGTCAATCGGTCCAGCCAATCACTAACCCTAACCCTAACCCTAACCCTAGCCTCAGCCTTAAGCCAGGCCTCATGAAAGATTGTCCCTCTGACTAAAATATTCACCAAAAATACAAATTTCACCCGAATCCAACGGGGACTGCTGTGTCTCGTTCAGCCGGTACAGGAGCACGCTTGGGGGAGATTTCGAGTCAATCGGTCCAAAGACCTGGAAGCTATTGAAAAAATCGGCCGAGGTTTTGATGAAAAATGGCCGCTTTTCCTTTAAAATATTCATGTAAAATACAAATTCCACCAGAATCCAACCAAAACTGGCGAGCCTCATTCCACCGGTGAGGAGGACATGCGTGATCAATTTCGAGTCAATCGGTCAAAAGACGACCGCGGTCCGAAACCCCAGCCCCTTAACCCTAACCCTAGCCCTAGCAGCAGCCCTTAAGCCAGCCTCATTTAAAATGGCCCCTTTCACTAAAATATTCACCAAAAATACAAATTCCACCCGAATCCAACGGGGACTGCTGTGTCTCGTTCAGCCAGTATAGGAGCACGTTTGGGAGAAGTTTCGAGTCAATCGGTCCAAAGACCTGGAAGCTATTGAAATAAATGGGCGGGGTATATTTTCGTGAAAAATGGTCTTTTCTTTAAAATATTCATGTAAAATACAAATTCCACCGGAATCCAACCAAAACTGGCGACCCTGCTTACACCAGTGAGGAGGACATGCCTGATCGATTTCGAGTCAATCGGTCCAGCCAATCACTAACCCTAACCCTAACCCTAACCCTAGCCTCAGCCTTAAGCCAGGCCTCATGAAAGATTGTCCCTCTGACTAAAATATTCACCAAAAATACAAATTTCACCCGAATCCAACGGGGACTGCTGTGTCTCGTTCAGCCGGTACAGGAGCACGCTTGGGGGAGATTTCGAGTCAATCGGTCCAAAGACCTGGAAGCTATTGAAAAAATCGGCCGAGGTTTTGATGAAAAATGGCCGCTTTTCCTTTAAAATATTCATGTAAAATACAAATTCCACCAGAATCCAACCAAAACTGGCGAGCCTCATTCCACCGGTGAGGAGGACATGCGTGATCAATTTCGAGTCAATCGGTCAAAAGACGACCGCGGTCCGAAACCCCAGCCCCTTAACCCTAACCCTAGCCCTAGCAGCAGCCCTTAAGCCAGCCTCATTTAAAATGGCCCCTTTCACTAAAATATTCACCAAAAATACAAATTCCACCCGAATCCAACGGGGACTGCTGTGTCTCGTTCAGCCAGTATAGGAGCACGTTTGGGAGAAGTTTCGAGTCAATCGGTCCAAAGACCTGGAAGCTATTGAAATAAATGGGCGGGGTATATTTTCGTGAAAAATGGTCTTTTCTTTAAAATATTCATGTAAAATACAAATTCCACCGGAATCCAACCAAAACTGGCGACCCTGCTTACACCAGTGAGGAGGACATGCCTGATCGATTTCGAGTCAATCGGTCCAGCCAATCACTAACCCTAACCCTAACCCTAACCCTAGCCTCAGCCTTAAGCCAGGCCTCATGAAAGATTGTCCCTCTGACTAAAATATTCACCAAAAATACAAATTTCACCCGAATCCAACGGGGACTGCTGTGTCTCGTTCAGCCGGTACAGGAGCACGCTTGGGGGAGATTTCGAGTCAATCGGTCCAAAGACCTGGAAGCTATTGAAAAAATCGGCCGAGGTTTTGATGAAAAATGGCCGCTTTTCCTTTAAAATATTCATGTAAAATACAAATTCCACCAGAATCCAACCAAAACTGGCGAGCCTCATTCCACCGGTGAGGAGGACATGCGTGATCAATTTCGAGTCAATCGGTCAAAAGACGACCGCGGTCCGAAACCCCAGCCCCTTAACCCTAACCCTAGCCCTAGCAGCAGCCCTTAAGCCAGCCTCATTTAAAATGGCCCCTTTCACTAAAATATTCACCAAAAATACAAATTCCACCCGAATCCAACGGGGACTGCTGTGTCTCGTTCAGCCAGTATAGGAGCACGTTTGGGAGAAGTTTCGAGTCAATCGGGCCAAAGACCTGGAAGCTATTGAAATAAATGGGCGGGGTATATTTTCGTGAAAAATGGTCTTTTCTTTAAAGTATTCATGTAAAATACAAATTCCACCGGAATCCAACCAAAACTGGCGACCCTGCTTACACCAGTGAGGAGGACATGCCTGATCGATTTCGAGTCAATCGGTCCAGCCAATCACTAACCCTAACCCTAACCCTAACCCTAGCCTCAGCCTTAAGCCAGGCCTCATGAAAGATTGTCCCTCTGACTAAAATATTCACCAAAAATACAAATTTCACCCGAATCCAACGGGGACTGCTGTGTCTCGTTCAGCCGGTACAGGAGCACGCTTGGGGGAGATTTCGAGTCAATCGGTCCAAAGACCTGGAAGCTATTGAAAAAATCGGCCGAGGTTTTGATGAAAAATGGCCGCTTTTCCTTTAAAATATTCATGTAAAATACAAATTCCACCAGAATCCAACCAAAACTGGCGAGCCTCATTCCACCGGTGAGGAGGACATGCGTGATCAATTTCGAGTCAATCGGTCAAAAGACGACCGCGGTCCGAAACCCCAGCCCCTTAACCCTAACCCTAGCCCTAGCAGCAGCCCTTAAGCCAGCCTCATTTAAAATGGCCCCTTTCACTAAAATATTCACCAAAAATACAAATTCCACCCGAATCCAACGGGGACTGCTGTGTCTCGTTCAGCCAGTATAGGAGCACGTTTGGGAGAAGTTTCGAGTCAATCGGTCCAAAGACCTGGAAGCTATTGAAATAAATGGGCGGGGTATATTTTCGTGAAAAATGGTCTTTTCTTTAAAATATTCATGTAAAATACAAATTCCACCGGAATCCAACCAAAACTGGCGACCCTGCTTACACCAGTGAGGAGGACATGCCTGATCGATTTCGAGTCAATCGGTCCAGCCAATCACTAACCCTAACCCTAACCCTAACCCTAGCCTCAGCCTTAAGCCAGGCCTCATGAAAGATTGTCCCTCTGACTAAAATATTCACCAAAAATACAAATTTCACCCGAATCCAACGGGGACTGCTGTGTCTCGTTCAGCCGGTACAGGAGCACGCTTGGGGGAGATTTCGAGTCAATCGGTCCAAAGACCTGGAAGCTATTGAAAAAATCGGCCGAGGTTTTGATGAAAAATGGCCGCTTTTCCTTTAAAATATTCATGTAAAATACAAATTCCACCAGAATCCAACCAAAACTGGCGAGCCTCATTCCACCGGTGAGGAGGACATGCGTGATCAATTTCGAGTCAATCGGTCAAAAGACGACCGCGGTCCGAAACCCCAGCCCCTTAACCCTAACCCTAGCCCTAGCAGCAGCCCTTAAGCCAGCCTCATTTAAAATGGCCCCTTTCACTAAAATATTCACCAAAAATACAAATTCCACCCGAATCCAACGGGGACTGCTGTGTCTCGTTCAGCCAGTATAGGAGCACGTTTGGGAGAAGTTTCGAGTCAATCGGGCCAAAGACCTGGAAGCTATTGAAATAAATGGGCGGGGTATATTTTCGTGAAAAATGGTCTTTTCTTTAAAGTATTCATGTAAAATACAAATTCCACCGGAATCCAACCAAAACTGGCGACCCTGCTTACACCAGTGAGGAGGACATGCCTGATCGATTTCGAGTCAATCGGTCCAGCCAATCACTAACCCTAACCCTAACCCTAACCCTAGCCTCAGCCTTAAGCCAGGCCTCATGAAAGATTGTCCCTCTGACTAAAATATTCACCAAAAATACAAATTTCACCCGAATCCAACGGGGACTGCTGTGTCTCGTTCAGCCGGTACAGGAGCACGCTTGGGGGAGATTTCGAGTCAATCGGTCCAAAGACCTGGAAGCTATTGAAAAAATCGGCCGAGGTTTTGATGAAAAATGGCCGCTTTTCCTTTAAAATATTCATGTAAAATACAAATTCCACCAGAATCCAACCAAAACTGGCGAGCCTCATTCCACCGGTGAGGAGGACATGCGTGATCAATTTCGAGTCAATCGGTCAAAAGACGACCGTGGTCCGAAACCCCAGCCCCTTAACCCTAACCCTAGCCCTAGCAGCAGCCCTTAAGCCAGCCTCATTTAAAATGGCCCCTTTCACTAAAATATTCACCAAAAATACAAATTCCACCCGAATCCAACGGGGACTGCTGTGTCTCGTTCAGCCAGTATAGGAGCACGTTTGGGAGAAGTTTCGAGTCAATCGGTCCAAAGACCTGGAAGCTATTGAAATAAATGGGCGGGGTATATTTTCGTGAAAAATGGTCTTTTCTTTAAAATATTCATGTAAAATACAAATTCCACCAGAATCCAACCAAAACTGGCGACCCTGCTTACACCAGTGAGGAGGACATGCCTGATCGATTTCGAGTCAATCGGTCCAGCCAATCACTAACCCTAACCCTAACCCTAACCCTAGCCTCAGCCTTAAGCCAGGCCTCATGAAAGATTGTCCCTCTGACTAAAATATTCACCAAAAATACAAATTTCACCCGAATCCAACGGGGACTGCTGTGTCTCGTTCAGCCGGTACAGGAGCACGCTTGGGGGAGATTTCGAGTAAATCGGTCCAAAGACCTGGAAGCTATTGAAAAAATCGGCCGAGGTTTTGATGAAAAATGGCCGCTTTTCCTTTAAAATATTCATGTAAAATACAAATTCCACCAGAATCCAACCAAAACTGGCGAGCCTCATTCCACCGGTGAGGAGGGCATGCGTGATCAATTTCGAGTCAATCGGTCAAAAGACGACCGTGGTCCGAAACCCCAGCCCCTTAACCCTAACCCTAGCCCTAGCAGCAGCCCTTAAGCCAGCCTCATTTAAAATGGCCCCTTTCACTAAAATATTCACCAAAAATACAAATTCCACCCGAATCCAACGGGGACTGCTGTGTCTCGTTCAGCCAGTATAGGAGCACGTTTGGGAGAAGTTTCGAGTCAATCGGTCCAAAGACCTGGAAGCTATTGAAATAAATGGGCGGGGTATATTTTCGTGAAAAATGGTCTTTTCTTTAAAATATTCATGTAAAATACAAATTCCACCAGAATCCAACCAAAACTGGCGACCCTGCTTACACCAGTGAGGAGGACATGCCTGATCGATTTCGAGTCAATCGGTCCAGCCAATCACTAACCCTAACCCTAACCCTAACCCTAGCCTCAGCCTTAAGCCAGGCCTCATGAAAGATTGTCCCTCTGACTAAAATATTCACCAAAAATACAAATTTCACCCGAATCCAACGGGGACTGCTGTGTCTCGTTCAGCCGGTACAGGAGCACGCTTGGGGGAGATTTCGAGTCAATCGGTCCAAAGACCTGGAAGCTATTGAAAAAATCGGCCGAGGTTTTGATGAAAAATGGCCGCTTTTCCTTTAAAATATTCATGTAAAATACAAATTCCACCAGAATCCAACCAAAACTGGCGAGCCTCATTCCACCGGTGAGGAGGGCATGCGTGATCAATTTCGAGTCAATCGGTCAAAAGACGACCGTGGTCCGAAACCCCAGCCCCTTAACCCTAACCCTAGCCCTAGCAGCAGCCCTTAAGCCAGCCTCATTTAAAATGGCCCCTTTCACTAAAATATTCACCAAAAATACAAATTCCACCCGAATCCAACGGGGACCGCTGTGTCTCGTTCAGCCAGTATAGGAGCACGTTTGGGAGAAGTTTCGAGTCAATCGGTCCAAAGACCTGGAAGCTATTGAAATAAATGGGCGGGGTATATTTTCGTGAAAAATGGTCTTTTCTTTAAAATATTCATGTAAAATACAAATTCCACCAGAATCCAACCAAAACTGGCGACCCTGCTTACACCAGTGAGGAGGACATGCCTGATCGATTTCGAGTCAATCGGTCCAGCCAATCACTAACCCTAACCCTAACCCTAACCCTAGCCTCAGCCTTAAGCCAGGCCTCATGAAAGATTGTCCCTCTGACTAAAATATTCACCAAAAATACAAATTTCACCCGAATCCAACGGGGACTGCTGTGTCTCGTTCAGCCGGTACAGGAGCACGCTTGGGGGAGATTTCGAGTCAATCGGTCCAAAGACCTGGAAGCTATTGAAAAAATCGGCCGAGGTTTTGATGAAAAATGGCCGCTTTTCCTTTAAAATATTCATGTAAAATACAAATTCCACCAGAATCCAACCAAAACTGGCGAGCCTCATTCCACCGGTGAGGAGGGCATGCGTGATCAATTTCGAGTCAATCGGTCAAAAGACGACCGTGGTCCGAAACCCCAGCCCCTTAACCCTAACCCTAGCCCTAGCAGCAGCCCTTAAGCCAGCCTCATTTAAAATGGCCCCTTTCACTAAAATATTCACCAAAAATACAAATTCCACCCGAATCCAACGGGGACCGCTGTGTCTCGTTCAGCCAGTATAGGAGCACGTTTGGGAGAAGTTTCGAGTCAATCGGTCCAAAGACCTGGAAGCTATTGAAATAAATGGGCGGGGTATATTTTCGTGAAAAATGGTCTTTTCTTTAAAATATTCATGTAAAATACAAATTCCACCAGAATCCAACCAAAACTGGCGACCCTGCTTACACCAGTGAGGAGGACATGCCTGATCGATTTCGAGTCAATCGGTCCAGCCAATCACTAACCCTAACCCTAACCCTAACCCTAGCCTCAGCCTTAAGCCAGGCCTCATGAAAGATTGTCCCTCTGACTAAAATATTCACCAAAAATACAAATTTCACCCGAATCCAACGGGGACTGCTGTGTCTCGTTCAGCCGGTACAGGAGCACGCTTGGGGGAGATTTCGAGTCAATCGGTCCAAAGACCTGGAAGCTATTGAAAAAATCGGCCGAGGTTTTGATGAAAAATGGCCGCTTTTCCTTTAAAATATTCATGTAAAATACAAATTCCACCAGAATCCAACCAAAACTGGCGAGCCTCATTCCACCGGTGAGGAGGACATGCGTGATCAATTTCGAGTCAATCGGTCAAAAGACGACCGCGGTCCGAAACCCCAGCCCCTTAACCCTAACCCTAGCCCTAGCAGCAGCCCTTAAGCCAGCCTCATTTAAAATGGCCCCTTTCACTAAAATATTCACCAAAAATACAAATTCCACCCGAATCCAACGGGGACTGCTGTGTCTCGTTCAGCCAGTATAGGAGCACGTTTGGGAGAAGTTTCGAGTCAATCGGGCCAAAGACCTGGAAGCTATTGAAATAAATGGGCGGGGTATATTTTCGTGAAAAATGGTCTTTTCTTTAAAGTATTCATGTAAAATACAAATTCCACCGGAATCCAACCAAAACTGGCGACCCTGCTTACACCAGTGAGGAGGACATGCCTGATCGATTTCGAGTCAATCGGTCCAGCCAATCACTAACCCTAACCCTAACCCTAACCCTAGCCTCAGCCTTAAGCCAGGCCTCATGAAAGATTGTCCCTCTGACTAAAATATTCACCAAAAATACAAATTTCACCCGAATCCAACGGGGACTGCTGTGTCTCGTTCAGCCGGTACAGGAGCACGCTTGGGGGAGATTTCGAGTCAATCGGTCCAAAGACCTGGAAGCTATTGAAAAAATCGGCCGAGGTTTTGATGAAAAATGGCCGCTTTTCCTTTAAAATATTCATGTAAAATACAAATTCCACCAGAATCCAACCAAAACTGGCGAGCCTCATTCCACCGGTGAGGAGGACATGCGTGATCAATTTCGAGTCAATCGGTCAAAAGACGACCGTGGTCCGAAACCCCAGCCCCTTAACCCTAACCCTAGCCCTAGCAGCAGCCCTTAAGCCAGCCTCATTTAAAATGGCCCCTTTCACTAAAATATTCACCAAAAATACAAATTCCACCCGAATCCAACGGGGACTGCTGTGTCTCGTTCAGCCAGTATAGGAGCACGTTTGGGAGAAGTTTCGAGTCAATCGGTCCAAAGACCTGGAAGCTATTGAAATAAATGGGCGGGGTATATTTTCGTGAAAAATGGTCTTTTCTTTAAAATATTCATGTAAAATACAAATTCCACCAGAATCCAACCAAAACTGGCGACCCTGCTTACACCAGTGAGGAGGACATGCCTGATCGATTTCGAGTCAATCGGTCCAGCCAATCACTAACCCTAACCCTAACCCTAACCCTAGCCTCAGCCTTAAGCCAGGCCTCATGAAAGATTGTCCCTCTGACTAAAATATTCACCAAAAATACAAATTTCACCCGAATCCAACGGGGACTGCTGTGTCTCGTTCAGCCGGTACAGGAGCACGCTTGGGGGAGATTTCGAGTAAATCGGTCCAAAGACCTGGAAGCTATTGAAAAAATCGGCCGAGGTTTTGATGAAAAATGGCCGCTTTTCCTTTAAAATATTCATGTAAAATACAAATTCCACCAGAATCCAACCAAAACTGGCGAGCCTCATTCCACCGGTGAGGAGGGCATGCGTGATCAATTTCGAGTCAATCGGTCAAAAGACGACCGTGGTCCGAAACCCCAGCCCCTTAACCCTAACCCTAGCCCTAGCAGCAGCCCTTAAGCCAGCCTCATTTAAAATGGCCCCTTTCACTAAAATATTCACCAAAAATACAAATTCCACCCGAATCCAACGGGGACTGCTGTGTCTCGTTCAGCCAGTATAGGAGCACGTTTGGGAGAAGTTTCGAGTCAATCGGTCCAAAGACCTGGAAGCTATTGAAATAAATGGGCGGGGTATATTTTCGTGAAAAATGGTCTTTTCTTTAAAATATTCATGTAAAATACAAATTCCACCAGAATCCAACCAAAACTGGCGACCCTGCTTACACCAGTGAGGAGGACATGCCTGATCGATTTCGAGTCAATCGGTCCAGCCAATCACTAACCCTAACCCTAACCCTAACCCTAGCCTCAGCCTTAAGCCAGGCCTCATGAAAGATTGTCCCTCTGACTAAAATATTCACCAAAAATACAAATTTCACCCGAATCCAACGGGGACTGCTGTGTCTCGTTCAGCCGGTACAGGAGCACGCTTGGGGGAGATTTCGAGTCAATCGGTCCAAAGACCTGGAAGCTATTGAAAAAATCGGCCGAGGTTTTGATGAAAAATGGCCGCTTTTCCTTTAAAATATTCATGTAAAATACAAATTCCACCAGAATCCAACCAAAACTGGCGAGCCTCATTCCACCGGTGAGGAGGACATGCGTGATCAATTTCGAGTCAATCGGTCAAAAGACGACCGTGGTCCGAAACCCCAGCCCCTTAACCCTAACCCTAGCCCTAGCAGCAGCCCTTAAGCCAGCCTCATTTAAAATGGCCCCTTTCACTAAAATATTCACCAAAAATACAAATTCCACCCGAATCCAACGGGGACTGCTGTGTCTCGTTCAGCCAGTATAGGAGCACGTTTGGGAGAAGTTTCGAGTCAATCGGGCCAAAGACCTGGAAGCTATTGAAATAAATGGGCGGGGTATATTTTCGTGAAAAATGGTCTTTTCTTTAAAATATTCATGTAAAATACAAATTCCACCGGAATCCAACCAAAACTGGCGACCCTGCTTACACCAGTGAGGAGGACATGCCTGATCGATTTCGAGTCAATCGGTCCAGCCAATCACTAACCCTAACCCTAACCCTAACCCTAGCCTCAGCCTTAAGCCAGGCCTCATGAAAGATTGTCCCTCTGACTAAAATATTCACCAAAAATACAGATTTCACCCGAATCCAACGGGGACTGCTGTGTCTCGTTCAGCCGGTACAGGAGCACGCTTGGGGGAAATTTCGAGTCAATCGGTCCAAAGACCTGGAAGCTATTGAAAAAATCGGCCGAGGTTTTGATGAAAAATGGCCGCTTTTCCTTTAAAATATTCATGTAAAATACAAATTCCAACAGAATCCAACCAAAACTGGCGAGCCTCATTCCACCGGTGAGGAGGACATGCGTGATCAATTTCGAGTCAATCGGTCAAAAGACGACCGTGGTCCGAAACCCCAGCCCCTTAACCCTAACCCTAGCCCTAGCAGCAGCCCTTAAGCCAGCCTCATTTAAAATGGCCCCTTTCACTAAAATATTCACCAAAAATACAAATTCCACCCGAATCCAACGGGGACCGCTGTGTCTCGTTCAGCCAGTATAGGAGCACGTTTGGGAGAAGTTTCGAGTCAATCGGTCCAAAGACCTGGAAGCTATTGAAATAAATGGGCGGGGTATATTTTCGTGAAAAATGGTCTTTTCTTTAAAATATTCATGTAAAATACAAATTCCACCGGAATCCAACCAAAACTGGCGACCCTGCTTACACCAGTGAGGAGGACATGCCTGATCGATTTCGAGTCAATCGGTCCAGCCAATCACTAACCCTAACCCTAACCCTAACCCTAGCCTCAGCCTTAAGCCAGGCCTCATGAAAGATTGTCCCTCTGACTAAAATATTCACCAAAAATACAAATTTCACCCGAATCCAACGGGGACTGCTGTGTCTCGTTCAGCCGGTACAGGAGCACGCTTGGGGGAGATTTCGAGTCAATCGGTCCAAAGACCTGGAAGCTATTGAAAAAATCGGCCGAGGTTTTGATGAAAAATGGTCGCTTTTCCTTTAAAATATTCATGTAAAATACAAATTCCACCAGAATCCAACCAAAACTGGCGAGCCTCATTCCACCGGTGAGGAGGACATGCGTGATCAATTTCGAGTCAATCGGTCAAAAGACGACCGTGGTCCGAAACCCCAGCCCCTTAACCCTAACCCTAGCCCTAGCAGCAGCCCTTAAGCCAGCCTCATTTAAAATGGCCCCTTTCACTAAAATATTCACCAAAAATACAAATTCCACCCGAATCCAACGGGGACTGCTGTGTCTCGTTCAGCCAGTATAGGAGCACGTTTGGGAGAAGTTTCGAGTCAATCGGTCCAAAGACCTGGAAGCTATTGAAATAAATGGGCGGGGTATATTTTCGTGAAAAATGGTCTTTTCTTTAAAATATTCATGTAAAATACAAATTCCACCGGAATCCAACCAAAACTGGCGACCCTGCTTACACCAGTGAGGAGGACATGCCTGATCGATTTCGAGTCAATCGGTCCAGCCAATCACTAACCCTAACCCTAACCCTAACCCTAGCCTCAGCCTTAAGCCAGGCCTCATGAAAGATTGTCCCTCTGACTAAAATATTCACCAAAAATACAAATTTCACCCGAATCCAACGGGGACTGCTGTGTCTCGTTCAGCCGGTACAGGAGCACGCTTGGGGGAGATTTCGAGTCAATCGGTCCAAAGACCTGGAAGCTATTGAAAAAATCGGCCGAGGTTTTGATGAAAAATGGCCGCTTTTCCTTTAAAATATTCATGTAAAATACAAATTCCACCAGAATCCAACCAAAACTGGCGAGCCTCATTCCACCGGTGAGGAGGACATGCGTGATCAATTTCGAGTCAATCGGTCAAAAGACGACCGTGGTCCGAAACCCCAGCCCCTTAACCCTAACCCTAGCCCTAGCAGCAGCCCTTAAGCCAGCCTCATTTAAAATGGCCCCTTTCACTAAAATATTCACCAAAAATACAAATTCCACCCGAATCCAACGGGGACCGCTGTGTCTCGTTCAGCCAGTATAGGAGCACGTTTGGGAGAAGTTTCGAGTCAATCGGTCCAAAGACCTGGAAGCTATTGAAATAAATGGGCGGGGTATATTTTCGTGAAAAATGGTCTTTTCTTTAAAATATTCATGTAAAATACAAATTCCACCGGAATCCAACCAAAACTGGCGACCCTGCTTACACCAGTGAGGAGGACATGCCTGATCGATTTCGAGTCAATCGGTCCAGCCAATCACTAACCCTAACCCTAACCCTAACCCTAGCCTCAGCCTTAAGCCAGGCCTCATGAAAGATTGTCCCTCTGACTAAAATATTCACCAAAAATACAAATTTCACCCGAATCCAACGGGGACTGCTGTGTCTCGTTCAGCCGGTACAGGAGCACGCTTGGGGGAGATTTCGAGTCAATCGGTCCAAAGACCTGGAAGCTATTGAAAAAATCGGCCGAGGTTTTGATGAAAAATGGTCGCTTTTCCTTTAAAATATTCATGTAAAATACAAATTCCACCAGAATCCAACCAAAACTGGCGAGCCTCATTCCACCGGTGAGGAGGACATGCGTGATCAATTTCGAGTCAATCGGTCAAAAGACGACCGTGGTCCGAAACCCCAGCCCCTTAACCCTAACCCTAGCCCTAGCAGCAGCCCTTAAGCCAGCCTCATTTAAAATGGCCCCTTTCACTAAAATATTCACCAAAAATACAAATTCCACCCGAATCCAACGGGGACTGCTGTGTCTCGTTCAGCCAGTATAGGAGCACGTTTGGGAGAAGTTTCGAGTCAATCGGTCCAAAGACCTGGAAGCTATTGAAATAAATGGGCGGGGTATATTTTCGTGAAAAATGGTCTTTTCTTTAAAATATTCATGTAAAATACAAATTCCACCGGAATCCAACCAAAACTGGCGACCCTGCTTACACCAGTGAGGAGGACATGCCTGATCGATTTCGAGTCAATCGGTCCAGCCAATCACTAACCCTAACCCTAACCCTAACCCTAGCCTCAGCCTTAAGCCAGGCCTCATGAAAGATTGTCCCTCTGACTAAAATATTCACCAAAAATACAAATTTCACCCGAATCCAACGGGGACTGCTGTGTCTCGTTCAGCCGGTACAGGAGCACGCTTGGGGGAGATTTCGAGTCAATCGGTCCAAAGACCTGGAAGCTATTGAAAAAATCGGCCGAGGTTTTGATGAAAAATGGTCGCTTTTCCTTTAAAATATTCATGTAAAATACAAATTCCACCAGAATCCAACCAAAACTGGCGAGCCTCATTCCACCGGTGAGGAGGACATGCGTGATCAATTTCGAGTCAATCGGTCAAAAGACGACCGTGGTCCGAAACCCCAGCCCCTTAACCCTAACCCTAGCCCTAGCAGCAGCCCTTAAGCCAGCCTCATTTAAAATGGCCCCTTTCACTAAAATATTCACCAAAAATACAAATTCCACCCGAATCCAACGGGGACTGCTGTGTCTCGTTCAGCCAGTATAGGAGCACGTTTGGGAGAAGTTTCGAGTCAATCGGTCCAAAGACCTGGAAGCTATTGAAATAAATGGGCGGGGTATATTTTCGTGAAAAATGGTCTTTTCTTTAAAATATTCATGTAAAATACAAATTCCACCGGAATCCAACCAAAACTGGCGACCCTGCTTACACCAGTGAGGAGGACATGCCTGATCGATTTCGAGTCAATCGGTCCAGCCAATCACTAACCCTAACCCTAACCCTAACCCTAGCCTCAGCCTTAAGCCAGGCCTCATGAAAGATTGTCCCTCTGACTAAAATATTCACCAAAAATACAAATTTCACCCGAATCCAACGGGGACTGCTGTGTCTCGTTCAGCCGGTACAGGAGCACGCTTGGGGGAGATTTCGAGTAAATCGGTCCAAAGACCTGGAAGCTATTGAAAAAATCGGCCGAGGTTTTGATGAAAAATGGCCGCTTTTCCTTTAAAATATTCATGTAAAATACAAATTCCACCAGAATCCAACCAAAACTGGCGAGCCTCATTCCACCGGTGAGGAGGGCATGCGTGATCAATTTCGAGTCAATCGGTCAAAAGACGACCGTGGTCCGAAACCCCAGCCCCTTAACCCTAACCCTAGCCCTAGCAGCAGCCCTTAAGCCAGCCTCATTTAAAATGGCCCCTTTCACTAAAATATTCACCAAAAATACAAATTCCACCCGAATCCAACGGGGACTGCTGTGTCTCGTTCAGCCAGTATAGGAGCACGTTTGGGAGAAGTTTCGAGTCAATCGGTCCAAAGACCTGGAAGCTATTGAAATAAATGGGCGGGGTATATTTTCGTGAAAAATGGTCTTTTCTTTAAAATATTCATGTAAAATACAAATTCCACCAGAATCCAACCAAAACTGGCGACCCTGCTTACACCAGTGAGGAGGACATGCCTGATCGATTTCGAGTCAATCGGTCCAGCCAATCACTAACCCTAACCCTAACCCTAACCCTAGCCTCAGCCTTAAGCCAGGCCTCATGAAAGATTGTCCCTCTGACTAAAATATTCACCAAAAATACAAATTTCACCCGAATCCAACGGGGACTGCTGTGTCTCGTTCAGCCGGTACAGGAGCACGCTTGGGGGAGATTTCGAGTCAATCGGTCCAAAGACCTGGAAGCTATTGAAAAAATCGGCCGAGGTTTTGATGAAAAATGGCCGCTTTTCCTTTAAAATATTCATGTAAAATACAAATTCCACCAGAATCCAACCAAAACTGGCGAGCCTCATTCCACCGGTGAGGAGGACATGCGTGATCAATTTCGAGTCAATCGGTCAAAAGACGACCGTGGTCCGAAACCCCAGCCCCTTAACCCTAACCCTAGCCCTAGCAGCAGCCCTTAAGCCAGCCTCATTTAAAATGGCCCCTTTCACTAAAATATTCACCAAAAATACAAATTCCACCCGAATCCAACGGGGACTGCTGTGTCTCGTTCAGCCAGTATAGGAGCACGTTTGGGAGAAGTTTCGAGTCAATCGGGCCAAAGACCTGGAAGCTATTGAAATAAATGGGCGGGGTATATTTTCGTGAAAAATGGTCTTTTCTTTAAAATATTCATGTAAAATACAAATTCCACCGGAATCCAACCAAAACTGGCGACCCTGCTTACACCAGTGAGGAGGACATGCCTGATCGATTTCGAGTCAATCGGTCCAGCCAATCACTAACCCTAACCCTAACCCTAACCCTAGCCTCAGCCTTAAGCCAGGCCTCATGAAAGATTGTCCCTCTGACTAAAATATTCACCAAAAATACAGATTTCACCCGAATCCAACGGGGACTGCTGTGTCTCGTTCAGCCGGTACAGGAGCACGCTTGGGGGAAATTTCGAGTCAATCGGTCCAAAGACCTGGAAGCTATTGAAAAAATCGGCCGAGGTTTTGATGAAAAATGGCCGCTTTTCCTTTAAAATATTCATGTAAAATACAAATTCCAACAGAATCCAACCAAAACTGGCGAGCCTCATTCCACCGGTGAGGAGGACATGCGTGATCAATTTCGAGTCAATCGGTCAAAAGACGACCGTGGTCCGAAACCCCAGCCCCTTAACCCTAACCCTAGCCCTAGCAGCAGCCCTTAAGCCAGCCTCATTTAAAATGGCCCCTTTCACTAAAATATTCACCAAAAATACAAATTCCACCCGAATCCAACGGGGACTGCTGTGTCTCGTTCAGCCAGTATAGGAGCACGTTTGGGAGAAGTTTCGAGTCAATCGGTCCAAAGACCTGGAAGCTATTGAAATAAATGGGCGGGGTATATTTTCGTGAAAAATGGTCTTTTCTTTAAAATATTCATGTAAAATACAAATTCCACCGGAATCCAACCAAAACTGGCGACCCTGCTTACACCAGTGAGGAGGACATGCCTGGTCGATTTCGAGTCAATCGGTCCAGCCAATCACTAACCCTAACCCTAACCCTAACCCTAGCCTCAGCCTTAAGCCAGGCCTCATGAAAGATTGTCCCTCTGACTAAAATATTCACCAAAAATACAAATTTCACCCGAATCCAACGGGGACTGCTGTGTCTCGTTCAGCCGGTACAGGAGCACGCTTGGGGGAGATTTCGAGTCAATCGGTCCAAAGACCTGGAAGCTATTGAAAAAATCGGCCGAGGTTTTGATGAAAAATGGCCGCTTTTCCTTTAAAATATTCATGTAAAATACAAATTCCACCAGAATCCAACCAAAACTGGCGAGCCTCATTCCACCGGTGAGGAGGGCATGCGTGATCAATTTCGAGTCAATCGGTCAAAAGACGACCGTGGTCCGAAACCCCAGCCCCTTAACCCTAACCCTAGCCCTAGCAGCAGCCCTTAAGCCAGCCTCATTTAAAATGGCCCCTTTCACTAAAATATTCACCAAAAATACAAATTCCACCCGAATCCAACGGGGACTGCTGTGTCTCGTTCAGCCAGTATAGGAGCACGTTTGGGAGAAGTTTCGAGTCAATCGGTCCAAAGACCTGGAAGCTATTGAAATAAATGGGCGGGGTTTATTTTCGTGAAAAATGGTCTTTTCTTTAAAATATTCATGTAAAATACAAATTCCACCAGAATCCAACCAAAACTGGCGACCCTGCTTACACCAGTGAGGAGGACATGCCTGATCGATTTCGAGTCAATCGGTCCAGCCAATCACTAACCCTAACCCTAACCCTAACCCTAGCCTCAGCCTTAAGCCAGGCCTCATGAAAGATTGTCCCTCTGACTAAAATATTCACCAAAAATACAAATTTCACCCGAATCCAACGGGGACTGCTGTGTCTCGTTCAGCCGGTACAGGAGCACGCTTGGGGGAGATTTCGAGTAAATCGGTCCAAAGACCTGGAAGCTATTGAAAAAATCGGCCGAGGTTTTGATGAAAAATGGCCGCTTTTCCTTTAAAATATTCATGTAAAATACAAATTCCACCAGAATCCAACCAAAACTGGCGAGCCTCATTCCACCGGTGAGGAGGGCATGCGTGATCAATTTCGAGTCAATCGGTCAAAAGACGACCGTGGTCCGAAACCCCAGCCCCTTAACCCTAACCCTAGCCCTAGCAGCAGCCCTTAAGCCAGCCTCATTTAAAATGGCCCCTTTCACTAAAATATTCACCAAAAATACAAATTCCACCCGAATCCAACGGGGACTGCTGTGTCTCGTTCAGCCAGTATAGGAGCACGTTTGGGAGAAGTTTCGAGTCAATCGGTCCAAAGACCTGGAAGCTATTGAAATAAATGGGCGGGGTTTATTTTCGTGAAAAATGGTCTTTTCTTTAAAATATTCATGTAAAATACAAATTCCACCAGAATCCAACCAAAACTGGCGACCCTGCTTACACCAGTGAGGAGGACATGCCTGATCGATTTCGAGTCAATCGGTCCAGCCAATCACTAACCCTAACCCTAACCCTAACCCTAGCCTCAGCCTTAAGCCAGGCCTCATGAAAGATTGTCCCTCTGACTAAAATATTCACCAAAAATACAGATTTCACCCGAATCCAACGGGGACTGCTGTGTCTCGTTCAGCCGGTACAGGAGCACGCTTGGGGGAAATTTCGAGTCAATCGGTCCAAAGACCTGGAAGCTATTGAAAAAATCGGCCGAGGTTTTGATGAAAAATGGCCGCTTTTCCTTTAAAATATTCATGTAAAATACAAATTCCAACAGAATCCAACCAAAACTGGCGAGCCTCATTCCACCGGTGAGGAGGACATGCGTGATCAATTTCAAGTCAATCGGTCAAAAGACGACCGTGGTCCGAAACCCCAGCCCCTTAACCCTAACCCTAGCCCTAGCAGCAGCCCTTAAGCCAGCCTCATTTAAAATGGCCCCTTTCACTAAAATATTCACCAAAAATACAAATTCCACCCGAATCCAACGGGGACTGCTGTGTCTCGTTCAGCCAGTATAGGAGCACGTTTGGGAGAAGTTTCGAGTCAATCGGTCCAAAGACCTGGAAGCTATTGAAATAAATGGGCGGGGTATATTTTCGTGAAAAATGGTCTTTTCTTTAAAATATTCATGTAAAATACAAATTCCACCGGAATCCAACCAAAACTGGCGACCCTGCTTACACCAGTGAGGAGGACATGCCTGATCGATTTCGAGTCAATCGGTCCAGCCAATCACTAACCCTAACCCTAACCCTAACCCTAGCCTCAGCCTTAAGCCAGGCCTCATGAAAGATTGTCCCTCTGACTAAAATATTCACCAAAAATACAAATTTCACCCGAATCCAACGGGGACTGCTGTGTCTCGTTCAGCCGGTACAGGAGCACGCTTGGGGGAGATTTCGAGTCAATCGGTCCAAAGACCTGGAAGCTATTGAAAAAATCGGCCGAGGTTTTGATGAAAAATGGCCGCTTTTCCTTTAAAATATTCATGTAAAATACAAATTCCACCAGAATCCAACCAAAACTGGCGAGCCTCATTCCACCGGTGAGGAGGACATGCGTGATCAATTTCGAGTCAATCGGTCAAAAGACGACCGTGGTCCGAAACCCCAGCCCCTTAACCCTAACCCTAGCCCTAGCAGCAGCCCTTAAGCCAGCCTCATTTAAAATGGCCCCTTTCACTAAAATATTCACCAAAAATACAAATTCCACCCGAATCCAACGGGGACTGCTGTGTCTCGTTCAGCCAGTATAGGAGCACGTTTGGGAGAAGTTTCGAGTCAATCGGTCCAAAGACCTGGAAGCTATTGAAATAAATGGGCGGGGTATATTTTCGTGAAAAATGGTCTTTTCTTTAAAATATTCATGTAAAATACAAATTCCACCGGAATCCAACCAAAACTGGCGACCCTGCTTACACCAGTGAGGAGGACATGCCTGGTCGATTTCGAGTCAATCGGTCCAGCCAATCACTAACCCTAACCCTAACCCTAACCCTAGCCTCAGCCTTAAGCCAGGCCTCATGAAAGATTGTCCCTCTGACTAAAATATTCACCAAAAATACAAATTTCACCCGAATCCAACGGGGACTGCTGTGTCTCGTTCAGCCGGTACAGGAGCACGCTTGGGGGAGATTTCGAGTCAATCGGTCCAAAGACCTGGAAGCTATTGAAAAAATCGGCCGAGGTTTTGATGAAAAATGGCCGCTTTTCCTTTAAAATATTCATGTAAAATACAAATTCCACCAGAATCCAACCAAAACTGGCGAGCCTCATTCCACCGGTGAGGAGGACATGCGTGATCAATTTCGAGTCAATCGGTCAAAAGACGACCGTGGTCCGAAACCCCAGCCCCTTAACCCTAACCCTAGCCCTAGCAGCAGCCCTTAAGCCAGCCTCATTTAAAATGGCCCCTTTCACTAAAATATTCACCAAAAATACAAATTCCACCCGAATCCAACGGGGACTGCTGTGTCTCGTTCAGCCAGTATAGGAGCACGTTTGGGAGAAGTTTCGAGTCAATCGGTCCAAAGACCTGGAAGCTATTGAAATAAATGGGCGGGGTATATTTTCGTGAAAAATGGTCTTTTCTTTAAAATATTCATGTAAAATACAAATTCCACCGGAATCCAACCAAAACTGGCGACCCTGCTTACACCAGTGAGGAGGACATGCCTGGTCGATTTCGAGTCAATCGGTCCAGCCAATCACTAACCCTAACCCTAACCCTAACCCTAGCCTCAGCCTTAAGCCAGGCCTCATGAAAGATTGTCCCTCTGACTAAAATATTCACCAAAAATACAAATTTCACCCGAATCCAACGGGGACTGCTGTGTCTCGTTCAGCCGGTACAGGAGCACGCTTGGGGGAGATTTCGAGTCAATCGGTCCAAAGACCTGGAAGCTATTGAAAAAATCGGCCGAGGTTTTGATGAAAAATGGCCGCTTTTCCTTTAAAATATTCATGTAAAATACAAATTCCAACAGAATCCAACCAAAACTGGCGAGCCTCATTCCACCGGTGAGGAGGACATGCGTGATCAATTTCGAGTCAATCGGTCAAAAGACGACCGTGGTCCGAAACCCCAGCCCCTTAACCCTAACCCTAGCCCTAGCAGCAGCCCTTAAGCCAGCCTCATTTAAAATGGCCCCTTTCACTAAAATATTCACCAAAAATACAAATTCCACCCGAATCCAACGGGGACTGCTGTGTCTCGTTCAGCCAGTATAGGAGCACGTTTGGGAGAAGTTTCGAGTCAATCGGTCCAAAGACCTGGAAGCTATTGAAATAAATGGGCGGGGTATATTTTCGTGAAAAATGGTCTTTTCTTTAAAATATTCATGTAAAATACAAATTCCACCGGAATCCAACCAAAACTGGCGACCCTGCTTACACCAGTGAGGAGGACATGCCTGGTCGATTTCGAGTCAATCGGTCCAGCCAATCACTAACCCTAACCCTAACCCTAACCCTAGCCTCAGCCTTAAGCCAGGCCTCATGAAAGATTGTCCCTCTGACTAAAATATTCACCAAAAATACAAATTTCACCCGAATCCAACGGGGACTGCTGTGTCTCGTTCAGCCGGTACAGGAGCACGCTTGGGGGAGATTTCGAGTCAATCGGTCCAAAGACCTGGAAGCTATTGAAAAAATCGGCCGAGGTTTTGATGAAAAATGGCCGCTTTTCCTTTAAAATATTCATGTAAAATACAAATTCCAACAGAATCCAACCAAAACTGGCGAGCCTCATTCCACCGGTGAGGAGGACATGCGTGATCAATTTCGAGTCAATCGGTCAAAAGACGACCGTGGTCCGAAACCCCAGCCCCTTAACCCTAACCCTAGCCCTAGCAGCAGCCCTTAAGCCAGCCTCATTTAAAATGGCCCCTTTCACTAAAATATTCACCAAAAATACAAATTCCACCCGAATCCAACGGGGACTGCTGTGTCTCGTTCAGCCAGTATAGGAGCACGTTTGGGAGAAGTTTCGAGTCAATCGGTCCAAAGACCTGGAAGCTATTGAAATAAATGGGCGGGGTATATTTTCGTGAAAAATGGTCTTTTCTTTAAAATATTCATGTAAAATACAAATTCCACCAGAATCCAACCAAAACTGGCGACCCTGCTTACACCAGTGAGGAGGACATGCCTGATCGATTTCGAGTCAATCGGTCCAGCCAATCACTAACCCTAACCCTAACCCTAACCCTAGCCTCAGCCTTAAGCCAGGCCTCATGAAAGATTGTCCCTCTGACTAAAATATTCACCAAAAATACAAATTTCACCCGAATCCAACGGGGACTGCTGTGTCTCGTTCAGCCGGTACAGGAGCACGCTTGGGGGAGATTTCGAGTAAATCGGTCCAAAGACCTGGAAGCTATTGAAAAAATCGGCCGAGGTTTTGATGAAAAATGGCCGCTTTTCCTTTAAAATATTCATGTAAAATACAAATTCCACCAGAATCCAACCAAAACTGGCGAGCCTCATTCCACCGGTGAGGAGGGCATGCGTGATCAATTTCGAGTCAATCGGTCAAAAGACGACCGTGGTCCGAAACCCCAGCCCCTTAACCCTAACCCTAGCCCTAGCAGCAGCCCTTAAGCCAGCCTCATTTAAAATGGCCCCTTTCACTAAAATATTCACCAAAAATACAAATTCCACCCGAATCCAACGGGGACTGCTGTGTCTCGTTCAGCCAGTATAGGAGCACGTTTGGGAGAAGTTTCGAGTCAATCGGTCCAAAGACCTGGAAGCTATTGAAATAAATGGGCGGGGTATATTTTCGTGAAAAATGGTCTTTTCTTTAAAATATTCATGTAAAATACAAATTCCACCAGAATCCAACCAAAACTGGCGACCCTGCTTACACCAGTGAGGAGGACATGCCTGATCGATTTCGAGTCAATCGGTCCAGCCAATCACTAACCCTAACCCTAACCCTAACCCTAGCCTCAGCCTTAAGCCAGGCCTCATGAAAGATTGTCCCTCTGACTAAAATATTCACCAAAAATACAAATTTCACCCGAATCCAACGGGGACTGCTGTGTCTCGTTCAGCCGGTACAGGAGCACGCTTGGGGGAGATTTCGAGTAAATCGGTCCAAAGACCTGGAAGCTATTGAAAAAATCGGCCGAGGTTTTGATGAAAAATGGCCGCTTTTCCTTTAAAATATTCATGTAAAATACAAATTCCACCAGAATCCAACCAAAACTGGCGAGCCTCATTCCACCGGTGAGGAGGGCATGCGTGATCAATTTCGAGTCAATCGGTCAAAAGACGACCGTGGTCCGAAACCCCAGCCCCTTAACCCTAACCCTAGCCCTAGCAGCAGCCCTTAAGCCAGCCTCATTTAAAATGGCCCCTTTCACTAAAATATTCACCAAAAATACAAATTCCACCCGAATCCAACGGGGACTGCTGTGTCTCGTTCAGCCAGTATAGGAGCACGTTTGGGAGAAGTTTCGAGTCAATCGGTCCAAAGACCTGGAAGCTATTGAAATAAATGGGCGGGGTATATTTTCGTGAAAAATGGTCTTTTCTTTAAAATATTCATGTAAAATACAAATTCCACCAGAATCCAACCAAAACTGGCGACCCTGCTTACACCAGTGAGGAGGACATGCCTGATCGATTTCGAGTCAATCGGTCCAGCCAATCACTAACCCTAACCCTAACCCTAACCCTAGCCTCAGCCTTAAGCCAGGCCTCATGAAAGATTGTCCCTCTGACTAAAATATTCACCAAAAATACAAATTTCACCCGAATCCAACGGGGACTGCTGTGTCTCGTTCAGCCGGTACAGGAGCACGCTTGGGGGAGATTTCGAGTAAATCGGTCCAAAGACCTGGAAGCTATTGAAAAAATCGGCCGAGGTTTTGATGAAAAATGGCCGCTTTTCCTTTAAAATATTCATGTAAAATACAAATTCCACCAGAATCCAACCAAAACTGGCGAGCCTCATTCCACCGGTGAGGAGGGCATGCGTGATCAATTTCGAGTCAATCGGTCAAAAGACGACCGTGGTCCGAAACCCCAGCCCCTTAACCCTAACCCTAGCCCTAGCAGCAGCCCTTAAGCCAGCCTCATTTAAAATGGCCCCTTTCACTAAAATATTCACCAAAAATACAAATTCCACCCGAATCCAACGGGGACTGCTGTGTCTCGTTCAGCCAGTATAGGAGCACGTTTGGGAGAAGTTTCGAGTCAATCGGTCCAAAGACCTGGAAGCTATTGAAATAAATGGGCGGGGTATATTTTCGTGAAAAATGGTCTTTTCTTTAAAATATTCATGTAAAATACAAATTCCACCAGAATCCAACCAAAACTGGCGACCCTGCTTACACCAGTGAGGAGGACATGCCTGATCGATTTCGAGTCAATCGGTCCAGCCAATCACTAACCCTAACCCTAACCCTAACCCTAGCCTCAGCCTTAAGCCAGGCCTCATGAAAGATTGTCCCTCTGACTAAAATATTCACCAAAAATACAAATTTCACCCGAATCCAACGGGGACTGCTGTGTCTCGTTCAGCCGGTACAGGAGCACGCTTGGGGGAGATTTCGAGTAAATCGGTCCAAAGACCTGGAAGCTATTGAAAAAATCGGCCGAGGTTTTGATGAAAAATGGCCGCTTTTCCTTTAAAATATTCATGTAAAATACAAATTCCACCAGAATCCAACCAAAACTGGCGAGCCTCATTCCACCGGTGAGGAGGGCATGCGTGATCAATTTCGAGTCAATCGGTCAAAAGACGACCGTGGTCCGAAACCCCAGCCCCTTAACCCTAACCCTAGCCCTAGCAGCAGCCCTTAAGCCAGCCTCATTTAAAATGGCCCCTTTCACTAAAATATTCACCAAAAATACAAATTCCACCCGAATCCAACGGGGACTGCTGTGTCTCGTTCAGCCAGTATAGGAGCACGTTTGGGAGAAGTTTCGAGTCAATCGGTCCAAAGACCTGGAAGCTATTGAAATAAATGGGCGGGGTATATTTTCGTGAAAAATGGTCTTTTCTTTAAAATATTCATGTAAAATACAAATTCCACCAGAATCCAACCAAAACTGGCGACCCTGCTTACACCAGTGAGGAGGACATGCCTGATCGATTTCGAGTCAATCGGTCCAGCCAATCACTAACCCTAACCCTAACCCTAACCCTAGCCTCAGCCTTAAGCCAGGCCTCATGAAAGATTGTCCCTCTGACTAAAATATTCACCAAAAATACAAATTTCACCCGAATCCAACGGGGACTGCTGTGTCTCGTTCAGCCGGTACAGGAGCACGCTTGGGGGAGATTTCGAGTAAATCGGTCCAAAGACCTGGAAGCTATTGAAAAAATCGGCCGAGGTTTTGATGAAAAATGGCCGCTTTTCCTTTAAAATATTCATGTAAAATACAAATTCCACCAGAATCCAACCAAAACTGGCGAGCCTCATTCCACCGGTGAGGAGGGCATGCGTGATCAATTTCGAGTCAATCGGTCAAAAGACGACCGTGGTCCGAAACCCCAGCCCCTTAACCCTAACCCTAGCCCTAGCAGCAGCCCTTAAGCCAGCCTCATTTAAAATGGCCCCTTTCACTAAAATATTCACCAAAAATACAAATTCCACCCGAATCCAACGGGGACTGCTGTGTCTCGTTCAGCCAGTATAGGAGCACGTTTGGGAGAAGTTTCGAGTCAATCGGTCCAAAGACCTGGAAGCTATTGAAATAAATGGGCGGGGTATATTTTCGTGAAAAATGGTCTTTTCTTTAAAATATTCATGTAAAATACAAATTCCACCAGAATCCAACCAAAACTGGCGACCCTGCTTACACCAGTGAGGAGGACATGCCTGATCGATTTCGAGTCAATCGGTCCAGCCAATCACTAACCCTAACCCTAACCCTAACCCTAGCCTCAGCCTTAAGCCAGGCCTCATGAAAGATTGTCCCTCTGACTAAAATATTCACCAAAAATACAAATTTCACCCGAATCCAACGGGGACTGCTGTGTCTCGTTCAGCCGGTACAGGAGCACGCTTGGGGGAGATTTCGAGTAAATCGGTCCAAAGACCTGGAAGCTATTGAAAAAATCGGCCGAGGTTTTGATGAAAAATGGCCGCTTTTCCTTTAAAATATTCATGTAAAATACAAATTCCACCAGAATCCAACCAAAACTGGCGAGCCTCATTCCACCGGTGAGGAGGGCATGCGTGATCAATTTCGAGTCAATCGGTCAAAAGACGACCGTGGTCCGAAACCCCAGCCCCTTAACCCTAACCCTAGCCCTAGCAGCAGCCCTTAAGCCAGCCTCATTTAAAATGGCCCCTTTCACTAAAATATTCACCAAAAATACAAATTCCACCCGAATCCAACGGGGACTGCTGTGTCTCGTTCAGCCAGTATAGGAGCACGTTTGGGAGAAGTTTCGAGTCAATCGGTCCAAAGACCTGGAAGCTATTGAAATAAATGGGCGGGGTATATTTTCGTGAAAAATGGTCTTTTCTTTAAAATATTCATGTAAAATACAAATTCCACCAGAATCCAACCAAAACTGGCGACCCTGCTTACACCAGTGAGGAGGACATGCCTGATCGATTTCGAGTCAATCGGTCCAGCCAATCACTAACCCTAACCCTAACCCTAACCCTAGCCTCAGCCTTAAGCCAGGCCTCATGAAAGATTGTCCCTCTGACTAAAATATTCACCAAAAATACAAATTTCACCCGAATCCAACGGGGACTGCTGTGTCTCGTTCAGCCGGTACAGGAGCACGCTTGGGGGAGATTTCGAGTCAATCGGTCCAAAGACCTGGAAGCTATTGAAAAAATCGGCCGAGGTTTTGATGAAAAATGGCCGCTTTTCCTTTAAAATATTCATGTAAAATACAAATTCCACCAGAATCCAACCAAAACTGGCGAGCCTCATTCCACCGGTGAGGAGGACATGCGTGATCAATTTCGAGTCAATCGGTCAAAAGACGACCGTGGTCCGAAACCCCAGCCCCTTAACCCTAACCCTAGCCCTAGCAGCAGCCCTTAAGCCAGCCTCATTTAAAATGGCCCCTTTCACTAAAATATTCACCAAAAATACAAATTCCACCCGAATCCAACGGGGACTGCTGTGTCTCGTTCAGCCAGTATAGGAGCACGTTTGGGAGAAGTTTCGAGTCAATCGGGCCAAAGACCTGGAAGCTATTGAAATAAATGGGCGGGGTATATTTTCGTGAAAAATGGTCTTTTCTTTAAAATATTCATGTAAAATACAAATTCCACCGGAATCCAACCAAAACTGGCGACCCTGCTTACACCAGTGAGGAGGACATGCCTGATCGATTTCGAGTCAATCGGTCCAGCCAATCACTAACCCTAACCCTAACCCTAACCCTAGCCTCAGCCTTAAGCCAGGCCTCATGAAAGATTGTCCCTCTGACTAAAATATTCACCAAAAATACAAATTTCACCCGAATCCAACGGGGACTGCTGTGTCTCGTTCAGCCGGTACAGGAGCACGCTTGGGGGAGATTTCGAGTCAATCGGTCCAAAGACCTGGAAGCTATTGAAAAAATCGGCCGAGGTTTTGATGAAAAATGGCCGCTTTTCCTTTAAAATATTCATGTAAAATACAAATTCCACCAGAATCCAACCAAAACTGGCGAGCCTCATTCCACCGGTGAGGAGGACATGCGTGATCAATTTCGAGTCAATCGGTCAAAAGACGACCGTGGTCCGAAACCCCAGCCCCTTAACCCTAACCCTAGCCCTAGCAGCAGCCCTTAAGCCAGCCTCATTTAAAATGGCCCCTTTCACTAAAATATTCACCAAAAATACAAATTCCACCCGAATCCAACGGGGACTGCTGTGTCTCGTTCAGCCAGTATAGGAGCACGTTTGGGAGAAGTTTCGAGTCAATCGGTCCAAAGACCTGGAAGCTATTGAAATAAATGGGCGGGGTATATTTTCGTGAAAAATGGTCTTTTCTTTAAAATATTCATGTAAAATACAAATTCCACCGGAATCCAACCAAAACTGGCGACCCTGCTTACACCAGTGAGGAGGACATGCCTGATCGATTTCGAGTCAATCGGTCCAGCCAATCACTAACCCTAACCCTAACCCTAACCCTAGCCTCAGCCTTAAGCCAGGCCTCATGAAAGATTGTCCCTCTGACTAAAATATTCACCAAAAATACAAATTTCACCCGAATCCAACGGGGACTGCTGTGTCTCGTTCAGCCGGTACAGGAGCACGCTTGGGGGAGATTTCGAGTCAATCGGTCCAAAGACCTGGAAGCTATTGAAAAAATCGGCCGAGGTTTTGATGAAAAATGGCCGCTTTTCCTTTAAAATATTCATGTAAAATACAAATTCCACCAGAATCCAACCAAAACTGGCGAGCCTCATTCCACCGGTGAGGAGGACATGCGTGATCAATTTCGAGTCAATCGGTCAAAAGACGACCGTGGTCCGAAACCCCAGCCCCTTAACCCTAACCCTAGCCCTAGCAGCAGCCCTTAAGCCAGCCTCATTTAAAATGGCCCCTTTCACTAAAATATTCACCAAAAATACAAATTCCACCCGAATCCAACGGGGACTGCTGTGTCTCGTTCAGCCAGTATAGGAGCACGTTTGGGAGAAGTTTCGAGTCAATCGGTCCAAAGACCTGGAAGCTATTGAAATAAATGGGCGGGGTATATTTTCGTGAAAAATGGTCTTTTCTTTAAAATATTCATGTAAAATACAAATTCCACCGGAATCCAACCAAAACTGGCGACCCTGCTTACACCAGTGAGGAGGACATGCCTGATCGATTTCGAGTCAATCGGTCCAGCCAATCACTAACCCTAACCCTAACCCTAACCCTAGCCTCAGCCTTAAGCCAGGCCTCATGAAAGATTGTCCCTCTGACTAAAATATTCACCAAAAATACAAATTTCACCCGAATCCAACGGGGACTGCTGTGTCTCGTTCAGCCGGTACAGGAGCACGCTTGGGGGAGATTTCGAGTCAATCGGTCCAAAGACCTGGAAGCTATTGAAAAAATCGGCCGAGGTTTTGATGAAAAATGGCCGCTTTTCCTTTAAAATATTCATGTAAAATACAAATTCCACCAGAATCCAACCAAAACTGGCGAGCCTCATTCCACCGGTGAGGAGGACATGCGTGATCAATTTCGAGTCAATCGGTCAAAAGACGACCGTGGTCCGAAACCCCAGCCCCTTAACCCTAACCCTAGCCCTAGCAGCAGCCCTTAAGCCAGCCTCATTTAAAATGGCCCCTTTCACTAAAATATTCACCAAAAATACAAATTCCACCCGAATCCAACGGGGACTGCTGTGTCTCGTTCAGCCAGTATAGGAGCACGTTTGGGAGAAGTTTCGAGTCAATCGGGCCAAAGACCTGGAAGCTATTGAAATAAATGGGCGGGGTATATTTTCGTGAAAAATGGTCTTTTCTTTAAAATATTCATGTAAAATACAAATTCCACCGGAATCCAACCAAAACTGGCGACCCTGCTTACACCAGTGAGGAGGACATGCCTGATCGATTTCGAGTCAATCGGTCCAGCCAATCACTAACCCTAACCCTAACCCTAACCCTAGCCTCAGCCTTAAGCCAGGCCTCATGAAAGATTGTCCCTCTGACTAAAATATTCACCAAAAATACAAATTTCACCCGAATCCAACGGGGACTGCTGTGTCTCGTTCAGCCGGTACAGGAGCACGCTTGGGGGAGATTTCGAGTCAATCGGTCCAAAGACCTGGAAGCTATTGAAAAAATCGGCCGAGGTTTTGATGAAAAATGGCCGCTTTTCCTTTAAAATATTCATGTAAAATACAAATTCCACCAGAATCCAACCAAAACTGGCGAGCCTCATTCCACCGGTGAGGAGGACATGCGTGATCAATTTCGAGTCAATCGGTCAAAAGACGACCGTGGTCCGAAACCCCAGCCCCTTAACCCTAACCCTAGCCCTAGCAGCAGCCCTTAAGCCAGCCTCATTTAAAATGGCCCCTTTCACTAAAATATTCACCAAAAATACAAATTCCACCCGAATCCAACGGGGACTGCTGTGTCTCGTTCAGCCAGTATAGGAGCACGTTTGGGAGAAGTTTCGAGTCAATCGGTCCAAAGACCTGGAAGCTATTGAAATAAATGGGCGGGGTATATTTTCGTGAAAAATGGTCTTTTCTTTAAAATATTCATGTAAAATACAAATTCCACCGGAATCCAACCAAAACTGGCGACCCTGCTTACACCAGTGAGGAGGACATGCCTGATCGATTTCGAGTCAATCGGTCCAGCCAATCACTAACCCTAACCCTAGCCTCAGCCTTAAGCCAGGCCTCATGAAAGATTGTCCCTCTGACTAAAATATTCACCAAAAATACAAATTTCACCCGAATCCAACGGGGACTGCTGTGTCTCGTTCAGCCGGTACAGGAGCACGCTTGGGGGAGATTTCGAGTCAATCGGTCCAAAGACCTGGAAGCTATTGAAAAAATCGGCCGAGGTTTTGATGAAAAATGGCCGCTTTTCCTTTAAAATATTCATGTAAAATACAAATTCCACCAGAATCCAACCAAAACTGGCGAGCCTCATTCCACCGGTGAGGAGGACATGCGTGATCAATTTCGAGTCAATCGGTCAAAAGACGACCGTGGTCCGAAACCCCAGCCCCTTAACCCTAACCCTAGCCCTAGCAGCAGCCCTTAAGCCAGCCTCATTTAAAATGGCCCCTTTCACTAAAATATTCACCAAAAATACAAATTCCACCCGAATCCAACGGGGACTGCTGTGTCTCGTTCAGCCAGTATAGGAGCACGTTTGGGAGAAGTTTCGAGTCAATCGGTCCAAAGACCTGGAAGCTATTGAAATAAATGGGCGGGGTATATTTTCGTGAAAAATGGTCTTTTCTTTAAAATATTCATGTAAAATACAAATTCCACCAGAATCCAACCAAAACTGGCGACCCTGCTTACACCAGTGAGGAGGACATGCCTGATCGATTTCGAGTCAATCGGTCCAGCCAATCACTAACCCTAACCCTAGCCTCAGCCTTAAGCCAGGCCTCATGAAAGATTGTCCCTCTGACTAAAATATTCACCAAAAATACAAATTTCACCCGAATCCAACGGGGACTGCTGTGTCTCGTTCAGCCGGTACAGGAGCACGCTTGGGGGAGATTTCGAGTCAATCGGTCCAAAGACCTGGAAGCTATTGAAAAAATCGGCCGAGGTTTTGATGAAAAATGGCCGCTTTTCCTTTAAAATATTCATGTAAAATACAAATTCCACCAGAATCCAACCAAAACTGGCGAGCCTCATTCCACCGGTGAGGAGGACATGCGTGATCAATTTCGAGTCAATCGGTCAAAAGACGACCGTGGTCCGAAACCCCAGCCCCTTAACCCTAACCCTAGCCCTAGCAGCAGCCCTTAAGCCAGCCTCATTTAAAATGGCCCCTTTCACTAAAATATTCACCAAAAATACAAATTCCACCCGAATCCAACGGGGACTGCTGTGTCTCGTTCAGCCAGTATAGGAGCACGTTTGGGAGAAGTTTCGAGTCAATCGGTCCAAAGACCTGGAAGCTATTGAAATAAATGGGCGGGGTATATTTTCGTGAAAAATGGTCTTTTCTTTAAAATATTCATGTAAAATACAAATTCCACCGGAATCCAACCAAAACTGGCGACCCTGCTTACACCAGTGAGGAGGACATGCCTGGTCGATTTCGAGTCAATCGGTCCAGCCAATCACTAACCCTAACCCTAACCCTAACCCTAGCCTCAGCCTTAAGCCAGGCCTCATGAAAGATTGTCCCTCTGACTAAAATATTCACCAAAAATACAAATTTCACCCGAATCCAACGGGGACTGCTGTGTCTCGTTCAGCCGGTACAGGAGCACGCTTGGGGGAGATTTCGAGTCAATCGGTCCAAAGACCTAGAAGCTATTGAAAAAATCGGCCGAGGTTTTGATGAAAAATGGCCGCTTTTCCTTTAAAATATTCATGTAAAATACAAATTCCACCAGAATCCAACCAAAACTGGCGAGCCTCATTCCACCGGTGAGGAGGACATGCGTGATCAATTTCGAGTCAATCGGTCAAAAGACGACCGTGGTCCGAAACCCCAGCCCCTTAACCCTAACCCTAGCCCTAGCAGCAGCCCTTAAGCCAGCCTCATTTAAAATGGCCCCTTTCACTAAAATATTCACCAAAAATACAAATTCCACCCGAATCCAACGGGGACTGCTGTGTCTCGTTCAGCCAGTATAGGAGCACGTTTGGGAGAAGTTTCGAGTCAATCGGGCCAAAGACCTGGAAGCTATTGAAATAAATGGGCGGGGTATATTTTCGTGAAAAATGGTCTTTTCTTTAAAATATTCATGTAAAATACAAATTCCACCGGAATCCAACCAAAACTGGCGACCCTGCTTACACCAGTGAGGAGGACATGCCTGATCGATTTCGAGTCAATCGGTCCAGCCAATCACTAACCCTAACCCTAACCCTAACCCTAGCCTCAGCCTTAAGCCAGGCCTCATGAAAGATTGTCCCTCTGACTAAAATATTCACCAAAAATACAGATTTCACCCGAATCCAACGGGGACTGCTGTGTCTCGTTCAGCCGGTACAGGAGCACGCTTGGGGGAAATTTCGAGTCAATCGGTCCAAAGACCTGGAAGCTATTGAAAAAATCGGCCGAGGTTTTGATGAAAAATGGCCGCTTTTCCTTTAAAATATTCATGTAAAATACAAATTCCAACAGAATCCAACCAAAACTGGCGAGCCTCATTCCACCGGTGAGGAGGACATGCGTGATCAATTTCGAGTCAATCGGTCAAAAGACGACCGTGGTCCGAAACCCCAGCCCCTTAACCCTAACCCTAGCCCTAGCAGCAGCCCTTAAGCCAGCCTCATTTAAAATGGCCCCTTTCACTAAAATATTCACCAAAAATACAAATTCCACCCGAATCCAACGGGGACTGCTGTGTCTCGTTCAGCCAGTATAGGAGCACGTTTGGGAGAAGTTTCGAGTCAATCGGTCCAAAGACCTGGAAGCTATTGAAATAAATGGGCGGGGTATATTTTCGTGAAAAATGGTCTTTTCTTTAAAATATTCATGTAAAATACAAATTCCACCGGAATCCAACCAAAACTGGCGACCCTGCTTACACCAGTGAGGAGGACATGCCTGATCGATTTCGAGTCAATCGGTCCAGCCAATCACTAACCCTAACCCTAACCCTAACCCTAGCCTCAGCCTTAAGCCAGGCCTCATGAAAGATTGTCCCTCTGACTAAAATATTCACCAAAAATACAAATTTCACCCGAATCCAACGGGGACTGCTGTGTCTCGTTCAGCCGGTACAGGAGCACGCTTGGGGGAGATTTCGAGTCAATCGGTCCAAAGACCTGGAAGCTATTGAAAAAATCGGCCGAGGTTTTGATGAAAAATGGCCGCTTTTCCTTTAAAATATTCATGTAAAATACAAATTCCACCAGAATCCAACCAAAACTGGCGAGCCTCATTCCACCGGTGAGGAGGACATGCGTGATCAATTTCGAGTCAATCGGTCAAAAGACGACCGTGGTCCGAAACCCCAGCCCCTTAACCCTAACCCTAGCCCTAGCAGCAGCCCTTAAGCCAGCCTCATTTAAAATGGCCCCTTTCACTAAAATATTCACCAAAAATACAAATTCCACCCGAATCCAACGGGGACTGCTGTGTCTCGTTCAGCCAGTATAGGAGCACGTTTGGGAGAAGTTTCGAGTCAATCGGTCCAAAGACCTGGAAGCTATTGAAATAAATGGGCGGGGTATATTTTCGTGAAAAATGGTCTTTTCTTTAAAATATTCATGTAAAATACAAATTCCACCGGAATCCAACCAAAACTGGCGACCCTGCTTACACCAGTGAGGAGGACATGCCTGATCGATTTCGAGTCAATCGGTCCAGCCAATCACTAACCCTAACCCTAACCCTAACCCTAGCCTCAGCCTTAAGCCAGGCCTCATGAAAGATTGTCCCTCTGACTAAAATATTCACCAAAAATACAAATTTCACCCGAATCCAACGGGGACTGCTGTGTCTCGTTCAGCCGGTACAGGAGCACGCTTGGGGGAGATTTCGAGTCAATCGGTCCAAAGACCTGGAAGCTATTGAAAAAATCGGCCGAGGTTTTGATGAAAAATGGCCGCTTTTCCTTTAAAATATTCATGTAAAATACAAATTCCACCAGAATCCAACCAAAACTGGCGAGCCTCATTCCACCGGTGAGGAGGACATGCGTGATCAATTTCGAGTCAATCGGTCAAAAGACGACCGTGGTCCGAAACCCCAGCCCCTTAACCCTAACCCTAGCCCTAGCAGCAGCCCTTAAGCCAGCCTCATTTAAAATGGCCCCTTTCACTAAAATATTCACCAAAAATACAAATTCCACCCGAATCCAACGGGGACTGCTGTGTCTCGTTCAGCCAGTATAGGAGCACGTTTGGGAGAAGTTTCGAGTCAATCGGGCCAAAGACCTGGAAGCTATTGAAATAAATGGGCGGGGTATATTTTCGTGAAAAATGGTCTTTTCTTTAAAGTATTCATGTAAAATACAAATTCCACCGGAATCCAACCAAAACTGGCGACCCTGCTTACACCAGTGAGGAGGACATGCCTGATCGATTTCGAGTCAATCGGTCCAGCCAATCACTAACCCTAACCCTAACCCTAACCCTAGCCTCAGCCTTAAGCCAGGCCTCATGAAAGATTGTCCCTCTGACTAAAATATTCACCAAAAATACAAATTTCACCCGAATCCAACGGGGACTGCTGTGTCTCGTTCAGCCGGTACAGGAGCACGCTTGGGGGAGATTTCGAGTCAATCGGTCCAAAGACCTGGAAGCTATTGAAAAAATCGGCCGAGGTTTTGATGAAAAATGGCCGCTTTTCCTTTAAAATATTCATGTAAAATACAAATTCCACCAGAATCCAACCAAAACTGGCGAGCCTCATTCCACCGGTGAGGAGGACATGCGTGATCAATTTCGAGTCAATCGGTCAAAAGACGACCGTGGTCCGAAACCCCAGCCCCTTAACCCTAACCCTAGCCCTAGCAGCAGCCCTTAAGCCAGCCTCATTTAAAATGGCCCCTTTCACTAAAATATTCACCAAAAATACAAATTCCACCCGAATCCAACGGGGACTGCTGTGTCTCGTTCAGCCAGTATAGGAGCACGTTTGGGAGAAGTTTCGAGTCAATCGGGCCAAAGACCTGGAAGCTATTGAAATAAATGGGCGGGGTATATTTTCGTGAAAAATGGTCTTTTCTTTAAAATATTCATGTAAAATACAAATTCCACCGGAATCCAACCAAAACTGGCGACCCTGCTTACACCAGTGAGGAGGACATGCCTGATCGATTTCGAGTCAATCGGTCCAGCCAATCACTAACCCTAACCCTAACCCTAACCCTAGCCTCAGCCTTAAGCCAGGCCTCATGAAAGATTGTCCCTCTGACTAAAATATTCACCAAAAATACAAATTTCACCCGAATCCAACGGGGACTGCTGTGTCTCGTTCAGCCGGTACAGGAGCACGCTTGGGGGAGATTTCGAGTCAATCGGTCCAAAGACCTGGAAGCTATTGAAAAAATCGGCCGAGGTTTTGATGAAAAATGGCCGCTTTTCCTTTAAAATATTCATGTAAAATACAAATTCCACCAGAATCCAACCAAAACTGGCGAGCCTCATTCCACCGGTGAGGAGGACATGCGTGATCAATTTCGAGTCAATCGGTCAAAAGACGACCGTGGTCCGAAACCCCAGCCCCTTAACCCTAACCCTAGCCCTAGCAGCAGCCCTTAAGCCAGCCTCATTTAAAATGGCCCCTTTCACTAAAATATTCACCAAAAATACAAATTCCACCCGAATCCAACGGGGACTGCTGTGTCTCGTTCAGCCAGTATAGGAGCACGTTTGGGAGAAGTTTCGAGTCAATCGGTCCAAAGACCTGGAAGCTATTGAAATAAATGGGCGGGGTATATTTTCGTGAAAAATGGTCTTTTCTTTAAAATATTCATGTAAAATACAAATTCCACCGGAATCCAACCAAAACTGGCGACCCTGCTTACACCAGTGAGGAGGACATGCCTGATCGATTTCGAGTCAATCGGTCCAGCCAATCACTAACCCTAACCCTAACCCTAACCCTAGCCTCAGCCTTAAGCCAGGCCTCATGAAAGATTGTCCCTCTGACTAAAATATTCACCAAAAATACAAATTTCACCCGAATCCAACGGGGACTGCTGTGTCTCGTTCAGCCGGTACAGGAGCACGCTTGGGGGAGATTTCGAGTCAATCGGTCCAAAGACCTGGAAGCTATTGAAAAAATCGGCCGAGGTTTTGATGAAAAATGGCCGCTTTTCCTTTAAAATATTCATGTAAAATACAAATTCCACCAGAATCCAACCAAAACTGGCGAGCCTCATTCCACCGGTGAGGAGGACATGCGTGATCAATTTCGAGTCAATCGGTCAAAAGACGACCGTGGTCCGAAACCCCAGCCCCTTAACCCTAACCCTAGCCCTAGCAGCAGCCCTTAAGCCAGCCTCATTTAAAATGGCCCCTTTCACTAAAATATTCACCAAAAATACAAATTCCACCCGAATCCAACGGGGACTGCTGTGTCTCGTTCAGCCAGTATAGGAGCACGTTTGGAAGAAGTTTCGAGTCAATCGGGCCAAAGACCTGGAAGCTATTGAAATAAATGGGCGGGGTATATTTTCGTGAAAAATGGTCTTTTCTTTAAAATATTCATGTAAAATACAAATTCCACCGGAATCCAACCAAAACTGGCGACCCTGCTTACACCAGTGAGGAGGACATGCCTGATCGATTTCGAGTCAATCGGTCCAGCCAATCACTAACCCTAACCCTAACCCTAACCCTAGCCTCAGCCTTAAGCCAGGCCTCATGAAAGATTGTCCCTCTGACTAAAATATTCACCAAAAATACAAATTTCACCCGAATCCAACGGGGACTGCTGTGTCTCGTTCAGCCGGTACAGGAGCACGCTTGGGGGAGATTTCGAGTCAATCGGTCCAAAGACCTGGAAGCTATTGAAAAAATCGGCCGAGGTTTTGATGAAAAATGGCCGCTTTTCCTTTAAAATATTCATGTAAAATACAAATTCCACCAGAATCCAACCAAAACTGGCGAGCCTCATTCCACCGGTGAGGAGGACATGCGTGATCAATTTCGAGTCAATCGGTCAAAAGACGACCGTGGTCCGAAACCCCAGCCCCTTAACCCTAACCCTAGCCCTAGCAGCAGCCCTTAAGCCAGCCTCATTTAAAATGGCCCCTTTCACTAAAATATTCACCAAAAATACAAATTCCACCCGAATCCAACGGGGACTGCTGTGTCTCGTTCAGCCAGTATAGGAGCACGTTTGGGAGAAGTTTCGAGTCAATCGGTCCAAAGACCTGGAAGCTATTGAAATAAATGGGCGGGGTATATTTTCGTGAAAAATGGTCTTTTCTTTAAAATATTCATGTAAAATACAAATTCCACCGAAATCCAACCAAAACTGGCGACCCTGCTTACACCAGTGAGGAGGACATGCCTGATCGATTTCGAGTCAATCGGTCCAGCCAATCACTAACCCTAACCCTAGCCTCAGCCTTAAGCCAGGCCTCATGAAAGATTGTCCCTCTGACTAAAATATTCACCAAAAATACAAATTTCACCCGAATCCAACGGGGACTGCTGTGTCTCGTTCAGCCGGTACAGGAGCACGCTTGGGGGAGATTTCGAGTCAATCGGTCCAAAGACCTGGAAGCTATTGAAAAAATCGGCCGAGGTTTTGATGAAAAATGGCCGCTTTTCCTTTAAAATATTCATGTAAAATACAAATTCCACCAGAATCCAACCAAAACTGGCGAGCCTCATTCCACCGGTGAGGAGGACATGCGTGATCAATTTCGAGTCAATCGGTCAAAAGACGACCGTGGTCCGAAACCCCAGCCCCTTAACCCTAACCCTAGCCCTAGCAGCAGCCCTTAAGCCAGCCTCATTTAAAATGGCCCCTTTCACTAAAATATTCACCAAAAATACAAATTCCACCCGAATCCAACGGGGACTGCTGTGTCTCGTTCAGCCAGTATAGGAGCACGTTTGGGAGAAGTTTCGAGTCAATCGGTCCAAAGACCTGGAAGCTATTGAAATAAATGGGCGGGGTATATTTTCGTGAAAAATGGTCTTTTCTTTAAAATATTCATGTAAAATACAAATTCCACCAGAATCCAACCAAAACTGGCGACCCTGCTTACACCAGTGAGGAGGACATGCCTGATCGATTTCGAGTCAATCGGTCCAGCCAATCACTAACCCTAACCCTAGCCTCAGCCTTAAGCCAGGCCTCATGAAAGATTGTCCCTCTGACTAAAATATTCACCAAAAATACAAATTTCACCCGAATCCAACGGGGACTGCTGTGTCTCGTTCAGCCGGTACAGGAGCACGCTTGGGGGAGATTTCGAGTCAATCGGTCCAAAGACCTGGAAGCTATTGAAAAAATCGGCCGAGGTTTTGATGAAAAATGGCCGCTTTTCCTTTAAAATATTCATGTAAAATACAAATTCCACCAGAATCCAACCAAAACTGGCGAGCCTCATTCCACCGGTGAGGAGGACATGCGTGATCAATTTCGAGTCAATCGGTCAAAAGACGACCGTGGTCCGAAACCCCAGCCCCTTAACCCTAACCCTAGCCCTAGCAGCAGCCCTTAAGCCAGCCTCATTTAAAATGGCCCCTTTCACTAAAATATTCACCAAAAATACAAATTCCACCCGAATCCAACGGGGACTGCTGTGTCTCGTTCAGCCAGTATAGGAGCACGTTTGGGAGAAGTTTCGAGTCAATCGGTCCAAAGACCTGGAAGCTATTGAAATAAATGGGCGGGGTATATTTTCGTGAAAAATGGTCTTTTCTTTAAAATATTCATGTAAAATACAAATTCCACCGGAATCCAACCAAAACTGGCGACCCTGCTTACACCAGTGAGGAGGACATGCCTGATCGATTTCGAGTCAATCGGTCCAGCCAATCACTAACCCTAACCCTAACCCTAACCCTAGCCTCAGCCTTAAGCCAGGCCTCATGAAAGATTGTCCCTCTGACTAAAATATTCACCAAAAATACAAATTTCACCCGAATCCAACGGGGACTGCTGTGTCTCGTTCAGCCGGTACAGGAGCACGCTTGGGGGAGATTTCGAGTCAATCGGTCCAAAGACCTGGAAGCTATTGAAAAAATCGGCCGAGGTTTTGATGAAAAATGGCCGCTTTTCCTTTAAAATATTCATGTAAAATACAAATTCCACCAGAATCCAACCAAAACTGGCGAGCCTCATTCCACCGGTGAGGAGGACATGCGTGATCAATTTCGAGTCAATCGGTCAAAAGACGACCGTGGTCCGAAACCCCAGCCCCTTAACCCTAACCCTAGCCCTAGCAGCAGCCCTTAAGCCAGCCTCATTTAAAATGGCCCCTTTCACTAAAATATTCACCAAAAATACAAATTCCACCCGAATCCAACGGGGACTGCTGTGTCTCGTTCAGCCAGTATAGGAGCACGTTTGGGAGAAGTTTCGAGTCAATCGGTCCAAAGACCTGGAAGCTATTGAAATAAATGGGCGGGGTATATTTTCGTGAAAAATGGTCTTTTCTTTAAAATATTCATGTAAAATACAAATTCCACCAGAATCCAACCAAAACTGGCGACCCTGCTTACACCAGTGAGGAGGACATGCCTGATCGATTTCGAGTCAATCGGTCCAGCCAATCACTAACCCTAACCCTAGCCTCAGCCTTAAGCCAGGCCTCATGAAAGATTGTCCCTCTGACTAAAATATTCACCAAAAATACAAATTTCACCCGAATCCAACGGGGACTGCTGTGTCTCGTTCAGCCGGTACAGGAGCACGCTTGGGGGAGATTTCGAGTCAATCGGTCCAAAGACCTGGAAGCTATTGAAAAAATCGGCCGAGGTTTTGATGAAAAATGGCCGCTTTTCCTTTAAAATATTCATGTAAAATACAAATTCCACCAGAATCCAACCAAAACTGGCGAGCCTCATTCCACCGGTGAGGAGGACATGCGTGATCAATTTCGAGTCAATCGGTCAAAAGACGACCGTGGTCCGAAACCCCAGCCCCTTAACCCTAACCCTAGCCCTAGCAGCAGCCCTTAAGCCAGCCTCATTTAAAATGGCCCCTTTCACTAAAATATTCACCAAAAATACAAATTCCACCCGAATCCAACGGGGACTGCTGTGTCTCGTTCAGCCAGTATAGGAGCACGTTTGGGAGAAGTTTCGAGTCAATCGGTCCAAAGACCTGGAAGCTATTGAAATAAATGGGCGGGGTATATTTTCGTGAAAAATGGTCTTTTCTTTAAAATATTCATGTAAAATACAAATTCCACCGGAATCCAACCAAAACTGGCGACCCTGCTTACACCAGTGAGGAGGACATGCCTGATCGATTTCGAGTCAATCGGTCCAGCCAATCACTAACCCTAACCCTAACCCTAACCCTAGCCTCAGCCTTAAGCCAGGCCTCATGAAAGATTGTCCCTCTGACTAAAATATTCACCAAAAATACAAATTTCACCCGAATCCAACGGGGACTGCTGTGTCTCGTTCAGCCGGTACAGGAGCACGCTTGGGGGAGATTTCGAGTCAATCGGTCCAAAGACCTGGAAGCTATTGAAAAAATCGGCCGAGGTTTTGATGAAAAATGGCCGCTTTTCCTTTAAAATATTCATGTAAAATACAAATTCCACCAGAATCCAACCAAAACTGGCGAGCCTCATTCCACCGGTGAGGAGGACATGCGTGATCAATTTCGAGTCAATCGGTCAAAAGACGACCGTGGTCCGAAACCCCAGCCCCTTAACCCTAACCCTAGCCCTAGCAGCAGCCCTTAAGCCAGCCTCATTTAAAATGGCCCCTTTCACTAAAATATTCACCAAAAATACAAATTCCACCCGAATCCAACGGGGACTGCTGTGTCTCGTTCAGCCAGTATAGGAGCACGTTTGGGAGAAGTTTCGAGTCAATCGGTCCAAAGACCTGGAAGCTATTGAAATAAATGGGCGGGGTATATTTTCGTGAAAAATGGTCTTTTCTTTAAAATATTCATGTAAAATACAAATTCCACCGGAATCCAACCAAAACTGGCGACCCTGCTTACACCAGTGAGGAGGACATGCCTGATCGATTTCGAGTCAATCGGTCCAGCCAATCACTAACCCTAACCCTAGCCTCAGCCTTAAGCCAGGCCTCATGAAAGATTGTCCCTCTGACTAAAATATTCACCAAAAATACAAATTTCACCCGAATCCAACGGGGACTGCTGTGTCTCGTTCAGCCGGTACAGGAGCACGCTTGGGGGAGATTTCGAGTCAATCGGTCCAAAGACCTGGAAGCTATTGAAAAAATCGGCCGAGGTTTTGATGAAAAATGGCCGCTTTTCCTTTAAAATATTCATGTAAAATACAAATTCCACCAGAATCCAACCAAAACTGGCGAGCCTCATTCCACCGGTGAGGAGGACATGCGTGATCAATTTCGAGTCAATCGGTCAAAAGACGACCGTGGTCCGAAACCCCAGCCCCTTAACCCTAACCCTAGCCCTAGCAGCAGCCCTTAAGCCAGCCTCATTTAAAATGGCCCCTTTCACTAAAATATTCACCAAAAATACAAATTCCACCCGAATCCAACGGGGACTGCTGTGTCTCGTTCAGCCAGTATAGGAGCACGTTTGGGAGAAGTTTCGAGTCAATCGGTCCAAAGACCTGGAAGCTATTGAAATAAATGGGCGGGGTATATTTTCGTGAAAAATGGTCTTTTCTTTAAAATATTCATGTAAAATACAAATTCCACCGGAATCCAACCAAAACTGGCGACCCTGCTTACACCAGTGAGGAGGACATGCCTGATCGATTTCGAGTCAATCGGTCCAGCCAATCACTAACCCTAACCCTAACCCTAACCCTAGCCTCAGCCTTAAGCCAGGCCTCATGAAAGATTGTCCCTCTGACTAAAATATTCACCAAAAATACAAATTTCACCCGAATCCAACGGGGACTGCTGTGTCTCGTTCAGCCGGTACAGGAGCACGCTTGGGGGAGATTTCGAGTCAATCGGTCCAAAGACCTGGAAGCTATTGAAAAAATCGGCCGAGGTTTTGATGAAAAATGGCCGCTTTTCCTTTAAAATATTCATGTAAAATACAAATTCCACCAGAATCCAACCAAAACTGGCGAGCCTCATTCCACCGGTGAGGAGGACATGCGTGATCAATTTCGAGTCAATCGGTCAAAAGACAACCGTGGTCCGAAACCCCAGCCCCTTAACCCTAACCCTAGCCCTAGCAGCAGCCCTTAAGCCAGCCTCATTTAAAATGGCCCCTTTCACTAAAATATTCACCAAAAATACAAATTCCACCCGAATCCAACGGGGACTGCTGTGTCTCGTTCAGCCAGTATAGGAGCACGTTTGGGAGAAGTTTCGAGTCAATCGGTCCAAAGACCTGGAAGCTATTGAAATAAATGGGCGGGGTATATTTTCGTGAAAAATGGTCTTTTCTTTAAAATATTCATGTAAAATACAAATTCCACCGGAATCCAACCAAAACTGGCGACCCTGCTTACACCAGTGAGGAGGACATGCCTGATCGATTTCAAGTCAATCGGTCCAGCCAATCACTAACCCTAACCCTAGCCTCAGCCTTAAGCCAGGCCTCATGAAAGATTGTCCCTCTGACTAAAATATTCACCAAAAATACAAATTTCACCCGAATCCAACGGGGACTGCTGTGTCTCGTTCAGCCGGTACAGGAGCACGCTTGGGGGAGATTTCGAGTCAATCGGTCCAAAGACCTGGAAGCTATTGAAAAAATCGGCCGAGGTTTTGATGAAAAATGGCCGCTTTTCCTTTAAAATATTCATGTAAAATACAAATTCCACCAGAATCCAACCAAAACTGGCGAGCCTCATTCCACCGGTGAGGAGGACATGCGTGATCAATTTCGAGTCAATCGGTCAAAAGACGACCGTGGTCCGAAACCCCAGCCCCTTAACCCTAACCCTAGCCCTAGCAGCAGCCCTTAAGCCAGCCTCATTTAAAATGGCCCCTTTCACTAAAATATTCACCAAAAATACAAATTCCACCCGAATCCAACGGGGACTGCTGTGTCTCGTTCAGCCAGTATAGGAGCACGTTTGGGAGAAGTTTCGAGTCAATCGGTCCAAAGACCTGGAAGCTATTGAAATAAATGGGCGGGGTATATTTTCGTGAAAAATGGTCTTTTCTTTAAAATATTCATGTAAAATACAAATTCCACCGGAATCCAACCAAAACTGGCGACCCTGCTTACACCAGTGAGGAGGACATGCCTGATCGATTTCGAGTCAATCGGTCCAGTCAATCACTAACCCTAACCCTAACCCTAACCCTAGCCTCAGCCTTAAGCCAGGCCTCATGAAAGATTGTCCCTCTGACTAAAATATTCACCAAAAATACAAATTTCACCCGAATCCAACGGGGACTGCTGTGTCTCGTTCAGCCGGTACAGGAGCACGCTTGGGGGAGATTTCGAGTCAATCGGTCCAAAGACCTGGAAGCTATTGAAAAAATCGGCCGAGGTTTTGATGAAAAATGGCCGCTTTTCCTTTAAAATATTCATGTAAAATACAAATTCCACCAGAATCCAACCAAAACTGGCGAGCCTCATTCCACCGGTGAGGAGGACATGCGTGATCAATTTCGAGTCAATCGGTCAAAAGACGACCGTGGTCCGAAACCCCAGCCCCTTAACCCTAACCCTAGCCCTAGCAGCAGCCCTTAAGCCAGCCTCATTTAAAATGGCCCCTTTCACTAAAATATTCACCAAAAATACAAATTCCACCCGAATCCAACGGGGACTGCTGTGTCTCGTTCAGCCAGTATAGGAGCACGTTTGGGAGAAGTTTCGAGTCAATCGGTCCAAAGACCTGGAAGCTATTGAAATAAATGGGCGGGGTATATTTTCGTGAAAAATGGTCTTTTCTTTAAAATATTCATGTAAAATACAAATTCCACCGGAATCCAACCAAAACTGGCGACCCTGCTTACACCAGTGAGGAGGACATGCCTGATCGATTTCGAGTCAATCGGTCCAGCCAATCACTAACCCTAACCCTAGCCTCAGCCTTAAGCCAGGCCTCATGAAAGATTGTCCCTCTGACTAAAATATTCACCAAAAATACAAATTTCACCCGAATCCAACGGGGACTGCTGTGTCTCGTTCAGCCGGTACAGGAGCACGCTTGGGGGAAATTTCGAGTCAATCGGTCCAAAGACCTGGAAGCTATTGAAAAAATCGGCCGAGGTTTTGATGAAAAATGGCCGCTTTTCCTTTAAAATATTCATGTAAAATACAAATTCCACCAGAATCCAACCAAAACTGGCGAGCCTCATTCCACCGGTGAGGAGGACATGCGTGATCAATTTCGAGTCAATCGGTCAAAAGACGACCGTGGTCCGAAACCCCAGCCCCTTAACCCTAACCCTAGCCCTAGCAGCAGCCCTTAAGCCAGCCTCATTTAAAATGGCCCCTTTCACTAAAATATTCACCAAAAATACAAATTCCACCCGAATCCAACGGGGACTGCTGTGTCTCGTTCAGCCAGTATAGGAGCACGTTTGGGAGAAGTTTCGAGTCAATCGGTCCAAAGACCTGGAAGCTATTGAAATAAATGGGCGGGGTATATTTTCGTGAAAAATGGTCTTTTCTTTAAAATATTCATGTAAAATACAAATTCCACCGGAATCCAACCAAAACTGGCGACCCTGCTTACACCAGTGAGGAGGACATGCCTGATCGATTTCGAGTCAATCGGTCCAGCCAATCACTAACCCTAACCCTAGCCTCAGCCTTAAGCCAGGCCTCATGAAAGATTGTCCCTCTGACTAAAATATTCACCAAAAATACAAATTTCACCCGAATCCAACGGGGACTGCTGTGTCTCGTTCAGCCGGTACAGGAGCACGCTTGGGGGAGATTTCGAGTCAATCGGTCCAAAGACCTGGAAGCTATTGAAAAAATCGGCCGAGGTTTTGATGAAAAATGGCCGCTTTTCCTTTAAAATATTCATGTAAAATACAAATTCCACCAGAATCCAACCAAAACTGGCGAGCCTCATTCCACCGGTGAGGAGGACATGCGTGATCAATTTCGAGTCAATCGGTCAAAAGACGACCGTGGTCCGAAACCCCAGCCCCTTAACCCTAACCCTAGCCCTAGCAGCAGCCCTTAAGCCAGCCTCATTTAAAATGGCCCCTTTCACTAAAATATTCACCAAAAATACAAATTCCACCCGAATCCAACGGGGACTGCTGTGTCTCGTTCAGCCAGTATAGGAGCACGTTTGGGAGAAGTTTCGAGTCAATCGGTCCAAAGACCTGGAAGCTATTGAAATAAATGGGCGGGGTATATTTTCGTGAAAAATGGTCTTTTCTTTAAAATATTCATGTAAAATACAAATTCCACCAGAATCCAACCAAAACTGGCGACCCTGCTTACACCAGTGAGGAGGACATGCCTGATCGATTTCGAGTCAATCGGTCCAGCCAATCACTAACCCTAACCCTAGCCTCAGCCTTAAGCCAGGCCTCATGAAAGATTGTCCCTCTGACTAAAATATTCACCAAAAATACAAATTTCACCCGAATCCAACGGGGACTGCTGTGTCTCGTTCAGCCGGTACAGGAGCACGCTTGGGGGAGATTTCGAGTCAATCGGTCCAAAGACCTGGAAGCTATTGAAAAAATCGGCCGAGGTTTTGATGAAAAATGGCCGCTTTTCCTTTAAAATATTCATGTAAAATACAAATTCCACCAGAATCCAACCAAAACTGGCGAGCCTCATTCCACCGGTGAGGAGGACATGCGTGATCAATTTCGAGTCAATCGGTCAAAAGACGACCGTGGTCCGAAACCCCAGCCCCTTAACCCTAACCCTAGCCCTAGCAGCAGCCCTTAAGCCAGCCTCATTTAAAATGGCCCCTTTCACTAAAATATTCACCAAAAATACAAATTCCACCCGAATCCAACGGGGACTGCTGTGTCTCGTTCAGCCAGTATAGGAGCACGTTTGGGAGAAGTTTCGAGTCAATCGGTCCAAAGACCTGGAAGCTATTGAAATAAATGGGCGGGGTATATTTTCGTGAAAAATGGTCTTTTCTTTAAAATATTCATGTAAAATACAAATTCCACCGGAATCCAACCAAAACTGGCGACCCTGCTTACACCAGTGAGGAGGACATGCCTGATCGATTTCGAGTCAATCGGTCCAGCCAATCACTAACCCTAACCCTAACCCTAACCCTAGCCTCAGCCTTAAGCCAGGCCTCATGAAAGATTGTCCCTCTGACTAAAATATTCACCAAAAATACAAATTTCACCCGAATCCAACGGGGACTGCTGTGTCTCGTTCAGCCGGTACAGGAGCACGCTTGGGGGAGATTTCGAGTCAATCGGTCCAAAGACCTGGAAGCTATTGAAAAAATCGGCCGAGGTTTTGATGAAAAATGGCCGCTTTTCCTTTAAAATATTCATGTAAAATACAAATTCCACCAGAATCCAACCAAAACTGGCGAGCCTCATTCCACCGGTGAGGAGGACATGCGTGATCAATTTCGAGTCAATCGGTCAAAAGACGACCGTGGTCCGAAACCCCAGCCCCTTAACCCTAACCCTAGCCCTAGCAGCAGCCCTTAAGCCAGCCTCATTTAAAATGGCCCCTTTCACTAAAATATTCACCAAAAATACAAATTCCACCCGAATCCAACGGGGACTGCTGTGTCTCGTTCAGCCAGTATAGGAGCACGTTTGGGAGAAGTTTCGAGTCAATCGGTCCAAAGACCTGGAAGCTATTGAAATAAATGGGCGGGGTATATTTTCGTGAAAAATGGTCTTTTCTTTAAAATATTCATGTAAAATACAAATTCCACCAGAATCCAACCAAAACTGGCGACCCTGCTTACACCAGTGAGGAGGACATGCCTGATCGATTTCGAGTCAATCGGTCCAGCCAATCACTAACCCTAACCCTAGCCTCAGCCTTAAGCCAGGCCTCATGAAAGATTGTCCCTCTGACTAAAATATTCACCAAAAATACAAATTTCACCCGAATCCAACGGGGACTGCTGTGTCTCGTTCAGCCGGTACAGGAGCACGCTTGGGGGAGATTTCGAGTCAATCGGTCCAAAGACCTGGAAGCTATTGAAAAAATCGGCCGAGGTTTTGATGAAAAATGGCCGCTTTTCCTTTAAAATATTCATGTAAAATACAAATTCCACCAGAATCCAACCAAAACTGGCGAGCCTCATTCCACCGGTGAGGAGGACATGCGTGATCAATTTCGAGTCAATCGGTCAAAAGACGACCGTGGTCCGAAACCCCAGCCCCTTAACCCTAACCCTAGCCCTAGCAGCAGCCCTTAAGCCAGCCTCATTTAAAATGGCCCCTTTCACTAAAATATTCACCAAAAATACAAATTCCACCCGAATCCAACGGGGACTGCTGTGTCTCGTTCAGCCAGTATAGGAGCACGTTTGGGAGAAGTTTCGAGTCAATCGGTCCAAAGACCTGGAAGCTATTGAAATAAATGGGCGGGGTATATTTTCGTGAAAAATGGTCTTTTCTTTAAAATATTCATGTAAAATACAAATTCCACCGGAATCCAACCAAAACTGGCGACCCTGCTTACACCAGTGAGGAGGACATGCCTGATCGATTTCGAGTCAATCGGTCCAGCCAATCACTAACCCTAACCCTAACCCTAACCCTAGCCTCAGCCTTAAGCCAGGCCTCATGAAAGATTGTCCCTCTGACTAAAATATTCACCAAAAATACAAATTTCACCCGAATCCAACGGGGACTGCTGTGTCTCGTTCAGCCGGTACAGGAGCACGCTTGGGGGAGATTTCGAGTCAATCGGTCCAAAGACCTGGAAGCTATTGAAAAAATCGGCCGAGGTTTTGATGAAAAATGGCCGCTTTTCCTTTAAAATATTCATGTAAAATACAAATTCCACCAGAATCCAACCAAAACTGGCGAGCCTCATTCCACCGGTGAGGAGGACATGCGTGATCAATTTCGAGTCAATCGGTCAAAAGACGACCGTGGTCCGAAACCCCAGCCCCTTAACCCTAACCCTAGCCCTAGCAGCAGCCCTTAAGCCAGCCTCATTTAAAATGGCCCCTTTCACTAAAATATTCACCAAAAATACAAATTCCACCCGAATCCAACGGGGACTGCTGTGTCTCGTTCAGCCAGTATAGGAGCACGTTTGGGAGAAGTTTCGAGTCAATCGGTCCAAAGACCTGGAAGCTATTGAAATAAATGGGCGGGGTATATTTTCGTGAAAAATGGTCTTTTCTTTAAAATATTCATGTAAAATACAAATTCCACCGGAATCCAACCAAAACTGGCGACCCTGCTTACACCAGTGAGGAGGACATGCCTGATCGATTTCGAGTCAATCGGTCCAGTCAATCACTAACCCTAACCCTAACCCTAACCCTAGCCTCAGCCTTAAGCCAGGCCTCATGAAAGATTGTCCCTCTGACTAAAATATTCACCAAAAATACAAATTTCACCCGAATCCAACGGGGACTGCTGTGTCTCGTTCAGCCGGTACAGGAGCACGCTTGGGGGAGATTTCGAGTCAATCGGTCCAAAGACCTGGAAGCTATTGAAAAAATCGGCCGAGGTTTTGATGAAAAATGGCCGCTTTTCCTTTAAAATATTCATGTAAAATACAAATTCCACCAGAATCCAACCAAAACTGGCGAGCCTCATTCCACCGGTGAGGAGGACATGCGTGATCAATTTCGAGTCAATCGGTCAAAAGACGACCGTGGTCCGAAACCCCAGCCCCTTAACCCTAACCCTAGCCCTAGCAGCAGCCCTTAAGCCAGCCTCATTTAAAATGGCCCCTTTCACTAAAATATTCACCAAAAATACAAATTCCACCCGAATCCAACGGGGACTGCTGTGTCTCGTTCAGCCAGTATAGGAGCACGTTTGGGAGAAGTTTCGAGTCAATCGGTCCAAAGACCTGGAAGCTATTGAAATAAATGGGCGGGGTATATTTTCGTGAAAAATGGTCTTTTCTTTAAAATATTCATGTAAAATTCAAATTCCACCGGAATCCAACCAAAACTGGCGACCCTGCTTACACC